>NW_019154127.1:7595675-7610310 GCF_002288905.1 Enhydra lutris kenyoni
CAGACAGAATGGCAGGCAGAGGCAGAGGGAGAAGCAGGCTCCCTGACAAGAAAGGAGCCCAATGTGGGACTCGATCCCAGGACGCCGGGATCATGACCTGAGCCGAAGGCAGCTGCTTAACCAACTGAGCCACCCAGGCGTCCCTCAAGATAAATTTTAAACCAAATATTCCCGGTTCACGGTTATTTCGTTGATATAAATTCTATTAGAGGAAGAAGACAGAATGAATTCATAACGTACAAAAGTAACTCTCTGTTATGGACTGAACATTTGTGTCCCCCCAAGAATTCACAGTGAAACTGAAATCCCCCAGGTGATGGCAGTAGGAGGTGGGGGCCTCTGGGAGGTGATTAGGTCATACAGGTGGAGAGTCTTCCTGAATGGGATATGGGAACGGCCCTTCACAGAAGCAACTCCAGAGAGATCCCCCACCCTCTCCACCAAGCAGGGACATGGCGAAAAGACAGCTCTCTGCACCCCAACACAGGGTTCTCACCAGAACCGAACATGCCAGCCCCTTGATCTCAGACCTGAAGACTCCAGAAGCGTGAGAAATAAATATCTGTTCTTTAAAAGCCACCTGGTCCACGCTATTCGGTCTTAGCGGCCTGAACTAAGCTACCTCCAAACCTCAAATCCGGCCATTAGTCATAACCAAGGCCTTCAACTCTGGCCAATGCCATTAAGGCATAAAGCAAACAGATCTGAATTGCCTTCATCACGTTCCCCAGGGCAGTCAGATGTCACAAGGCCACCACAAAGGCTGACGACACATATCAGTGAATAGGTTAAATCACAAAAATAAAGGGAAAATAATCTGGAAGACAAGTATTTCTTAACGAACTGCAGTTCTCATTAACCCAACCAGAGGACTACATGGTTATTCGGCAGCAACAGGCAATGTTAATCTCCATTCAAAGTCGATGAAACCAACAAGAAACAGCTGGTACCGGGTGTCTGGCTGGAGAATGAATGGGAATAAAGAATACGGGAATGGGAATTTCAGAACGGGAAGAAGTGGGGAATCTCCTCTATGGGGAATTATCCAACGGGCCACCTCTACAGCATTCATCTAAGAAATACGCAAGGAACACCCGCTCAAAAACAGGACCACAGCATAGAAACAGGTAGAAGGACGGGTATGCACACACAACAACCTAGTAGGAGAAGCGCCTAAAAAATGCATTCAAACTAGTCAGATACACACATCCTTTGGCAAAATGGATCAACCTGCCCCATCAGATTGAACTGCTTCTTCCTATCTGCATACAAGTCAGGAGCCAGATTCTCAAGGAATTACATTATCACTGTTACATCTCCTGAGCCCGAAAGGGATATTTCAAATTGTTTCTGAGAGCAATACTTCTGAGATGCGCGAAGATACAAAATAAAATCGATGAAAGCAAGGCACACGGGGTTTTGTTCTTAGCCTCTCTCACATAATCTCTCAAGACTCAACCAGAGCCAAGGAAATTACTCAGAATAAACGTAATCTAAAAGATATAAAAGGAGACCCGGAACCTCTTATGAAAGATAACTGTATACCACCTAAAATTCTCGTAAGTATTTATTTTTTTTTAGATTTTATTTATTTATTTGAGAGAGAGAGAGAGCTTAAGTGGAGAAAGGTCAGGAGAAGCAGACTCCCTATCAAGCAGGGAGCCCGATGCGGGACTCGATCTCGGAACTCCAGGATCATGACCTGAGTCGAAGGCAGTCACCCAACCAACTGAGCCACCCAGGCATCCTGCATAAGTATTTATATCTGCTATAGTGAAATACAACTTTAAGTCACCAAGTAAAACGGAGTACAGACGATGCACTTGGGCTCCTCCTCCCATCACCCCTGGAGAGCGGAATAAAATTCTGGTTCCAAAACACATCAAAGCTACTAGCTGTTTGATGCCAGCCTGCCTGACACGTCCTCTCAGACGCACTCAAGTTACGACTTACTGCAGAAGTGGCCCCTAACATATGCAGGAAGAAAGAATTAATTCAAAAGAATTAATTCATGATTTTTGACTTAACTCTCCTAATGACCACCAACACCATATGGAAGTGCTACCCACAAATCTACCTAATTTTTTAAATTAAATTACCAGAGTGTAGCAAAAATGTCACTTCTTTTGGGAAGACTATATATATTCCAAGAGGTAAAATGCAGAAAAGGCACTGATAAGAGATGGTCTTGATACGGATACATAAGCCTCAAAAAGAAATCTGAGATCTTTGAAAGCCACATCAGTCCTTTTGAAAACAAAACAACTGTTATCAAATTTCACCACAATGAAATTCATAAAAGCCTTCTAATTAGTGTTACTTTGTTAACATTTAAACCATAAGAATTTAGTATTTATCCTTCTCTAAGATTTCAAGCTATCTGAATACAATTCAAGTGAAACTAAAAACAGAATGTTTTATAGTCACATAAATGCTGGCCCTCTGAGTTAGCCACAGCAGTAGGAAAACACTAGCCAACCTCAAGAAAGGTGAATATGGCTTTATTTCTTATTGGGGCATGTTGCACGTGACATGAAAACCCCAAGGAATCCACACACAAAAAAGGTAGTAGACTAGTAAGCAATCTTAGCAAGGTTGCAAACTACAAGGTCAATATACAAAAATTGGGTGTATTTCTATATACTAGCAATGAGTACTTGGAGTCTGAATTTTTATTTATGTATTTATTTTTAAAGATTTTATTTATTTTTCAGAGAGAGAGCAAGCACACACACAAGCAGAGGGAGTGGCAGGCAGAGGGAGAAGCAGGGAGCCATGGATCCCCCCAGTACCCAGGTCAGGGCCCATGACCTGAGCCTTAGTCAGCCACTTAACTGACTGAGTCACCCAGGTGCCCCTGAAATTTCTTTTGTTTTAAATACCATTTTCAATCGCATCAATAGATCTGAAACATTTAGGGATAAATTAAACAAAATGTGTCAGACCCATACATTGAAAACTACAAAACACTCCTGAATTAAAAATTTTAAAAGCCCTAAATAATTGAAGAGATATACCATGTTCGTGAATCAGGAAACACCTTACTGTTAAGAAGGTATTAATTCTTCTCCAAATTGATTTACGGATTCAATGCAATCCCAATCAAAATCCCAGGCTTTTTTTTGTAGAAATTGATAAGTTGATTCTAAAATTTGCACAGAAATGAAAAAGACCTAAAATGGCCAAACAATTTGGGGAAGAAAAGAGTTGGAAGTCTTACGTTATCTGATTTCAAGACATTCAAAACCTGGAGCAATCCAGATAGTATGATATTATCATATAGATATAGATGCTGAAGCAGAACAGAGGCCAGAATCAGAGCCTCACATACATATTCAAAATATTTTTGACAAAAGCACCGAGGTAATTCACTTGAAAATGGACCATCTTTCAGGATATGGTGCTGGAACAACTGAATATCTATATGCAAAAAACAAGACAAAACAAAACTGTGACCATTATACCTTCTGGGTATGCAAAACTTGAAAGGAATTGCAGATCCAAATATAGAACTTCCAAAATAAAATAAATGAGAGAAACTTTCTGACCTCGGGACAGGTAAAGCCCTTCTCAGATAAATCAAAAGCATGGGCCATAAAAGAAAAAAATAATAGATTGGATTTCGTTAAAATTAAGGATTGCTGCTCATCGAGAGATATTGTTAAGAGAAAGGAAAAGAAGACAGACTGAGAGAAACTATTCTCACTACATGGATCTGACGAAAGATCTGAATCCATACCGTGAGAAGAACTCTTACATCAGAATTATAAAAAACAAACAATCGAACTTAGAATACCAATGAACAGATTTTAACAGACACAACCCAAAACAAAACATCGGCTAGCCAATGGACACATGAGAAACCGCTGGGCATCATTTCAATCCAAATCAAACCCACAATGAGCTACCACTACACACCCACTAGATAGGATTAAATTTTAAATTCTGACAGTATCTAGTTTTGGCAAAGAAGCGATAACTGGAACTTTCGGAGATCACTGATGTGAATATAATATGGTACCATGCGGGGTGCTGGCATGGCTCAGTGAGTTAAGCATCCAACTCTTGATTCCGGCTTAGGTCATGATCTCAGGATCGTGGGATGGAGCCCCACAGTGGGCTCCGCACTCAGTTGGGGAGTCTGCTTCTCTCCCTCTCCCTCTCTCTTTGCCTCTGTCCCTGCTCAGGTGCGCACATGCGCGCGCTCTCTCTCTCTCTCAAATAAATAATTCTTTTTTTAAAAAATGGTACGATTCTGGAAAACAATCTGGCAGTTTCTTACCAAATAAAACATACACTTACCATATGACCCAGAAAATCTATTCCTAAGTATTTACCCAAGAGAAATAAAAACACACACCTACACAAAGACTTATACATGAATGGTCATAGCATAACTTCACTCACAATAGCCCAAAATCACAACCCAAATGCCCACTAACAAGTGAATGGGGAATAAAGTCATGGCTTATCTATATGATGCCAACACAATGTGGCAATAAAACGGAACAAACTACCCACATATGCAACAACGTGGGTGAATCTCAAAAATGGAATGCTGTTTTATTTTATTTTATTTTATTTATTTATTTGACACAGAGAGAGAGATCACAAGTAGGCAGAGAGGCAGGCAGAGAGGGGGGTGGGAAGCAGGCTCCCCGCCGAGCAGAGAGCCCAGCCCGATGCGGGGCTCAATCTCAGGATCCTGAGATCATGACCTGAGCCGAAGGCAGGGGCTTAACCCACTGAGCCACCCAGGCGCCCCTGGAACGCTGGTTTTTAAAAAAGAAAAGACAGAGAAGTATATACGGTATGGTTTAACTCGGATGAAATTTCAAAAAAAGACCAATTTAATCTACATACTGACAGAAAGCAGATCCAAGACTGCTGAAGCTGGTCATGGGGCTGCAGAGTGGGTGAGGGCTGACCGAGGAAGAGAAGGAGGGAATCTTGTAGGATTCTGGAATGTTCTCTATCTTGATTGTGATGGTGATTCCTCAGACATAAGCCCTACACTGAAAAGGGTGCATTTTCTTGAATATAAATCATATCTAAGTTGATTTTTAAAAAATGAATAATGACCAGCTCAAATAACACTAAAAAACTAAAGTCCGTGAGCCTCCCTAGTCACTCACACCAAAAAACCCCATCATCCCAGCTTCTGAAGAAATGAACGCTTCCTTTTCCACTGAGTGCAAATTCACAGGAGTGGGTACCCTAAGGTGGGTTAACATATCGTAACATCTGCTATGGGAAGTGCGACTGAGATCGAGGCGTACGGTATTCTGTGTGACATCACATTACAGCATTTCACCCCGTCTCTCATCCTCTCCGCTACGTCCACCCATTTAACAAGACCCACGGGCTGAAACGCAGCCACACCTCTAACTCAGCAAAGGATTCAAAGCATTTACTGCCAACTGTTTGTGGGGGGCCAGGGGGTCTCCTTTTCCCAAGAAACGCCAAATAACCGATCGTAACCAATAAAGGTTTTCTATCTCAGAGAACATTTGCCTCCTTGTAAATAATCGAATTAGTTGTGCTTGCCTCATAACACTGCCCGTTGCTAGGCAACCAGAAGTGGGCAAATCAGAAAACGAATCCACCAAGACATGGGATACAAGCTCTTTTTATGGGTGTCTCATGCTCCATTAAATACCCTCCAGGAAACGGGAGCAGATCGTCCTCTACTCTCATGGAATTTATATGAAGCAACCCAATTCTTAGTATTTTCCGAACAAAATATTCACAGCCAATTTCACATGGATTCAGCATCTGCATGCAAGTGACGAAGGCACACAGAACAGCGGATCTTTAAAATCAAAAGATGTCCCTCCTGGAAGGGCAGGATGGCTTCCGGTCCTGACCTCATTTAAGGCAGGGATTGCTCATTCGGTGACTTCTGGGCCGACTTTTATTTTGAGCAGCAGGACCAAGCAGAGGAGGGTCTGAGACGAGTGTTCTCCTCCTTACCTGACCGGACCCCTATGCAGGTGCTTCTGTTCCAGCCCCACCAACCCCACTACAGTTTGATGCCTAACCTGTCCAGATTCCTCTTTGGATAGCACTGCATCCCAGTCTGGGTTCCCCAGACCTCTGCTTTCCTGTTCCCCCAAATATGCTCAGCCACCCGTCCCAAGCACTGCTACCCCGGAATGAATGGACTGGACCTGGAGGGGCTTCCAGCTTTAGCGACACACCACGAAACCAATCCAACCCCACCAACATCCAGGTCACCCACTGCCAAAAGACACCCACGTGGCCAAAGGAACCTACAGAGGATGCGTTTTCTTTGGGCCACTCATTTTGAACTAGCTGCTAACACTTAAAAATCAGGACATTTCACATCAAATATCCTGTCGCTTTGGAACAAATGCAAACTCTTTCCCACATGGCCAGAACTGGCTGGGGCCAAGCGGCACCACCCTCATTACTTGGGGTCACACTCTCAGCTGGACTCTCAGATGCCACCTCTTCTGCCCCATAGGCATTCGGGTTCGAGACCAGTCATCTTGGTCCTACATCAAGTGTCACATCAATGAGGCAAGATGTCCCAGGAGACCCTCGGGGATGCTTCTTTCCAGTTAGAGCCATCTCAATTCCTCAGAGTAAGTCTAGTGACAGAAGGACTCCAACTGGGAAGCCCCTCAAAGGCTAAACAGAGTATTGACATGGGGTCCAGCAATTCCATTCCCAGAATATACCCAAAAGAAGTGAAAGCAGGAACACAGAACTTGAACTTGAACACCAATGTTCACAATAGTGATACCTGAACACCAACGTTCACGGCAACATTGTTCACAATGGCCAAGAGGGAGAAATAGTCAAGTGTGACAGATGAATCGACAGACAAATGGATGAACGAAATGTGCCTGATACACACCGTAACGGAGTATGAATGAAACCACACAAAGGAATGAAGTTCTGACAGATGCCGTGTCAGGAATGGACCTTAAAAACATGATGCTAAATGAAATAAGCCAGATACAAAGGGACAAATACCATGATTCTATTTATGTGAAATACCTAGCACAGGCAAATGCACAGAAACAGAGAGAAGAAGGGAGGTTCCCAGCAGCTGCGGCGAGAAAGGAATGGGGCGTTATTGATGAGTGGGTACAGAGTTTCTGTTTGGGGTGATGACAGGGTTTTGGAAATAGTGGTGATGTTTACACAACCCTGTAGAGAAATCAATGCCACTAAATTCTATACTTAAAAACGGTTAATAGCATATTTGATGTTTCAATTATTTTAGCACAATAAGAGGAAGGGTCTTTGCTCTGCCCCCATCGATCTGCCCAGCATACGGAGAGGACACGAAGGCACAGCATGTGTGCTACCCAAGCCCTCAGCATGAATGACGCCCAAAGCACACAGGTGGTAAGTCAGAGCTGAAAGTGAACCCAAGGAGCCCAGTCTGCCTGGTTCCCAAATCCCCATGCTAATTCCTATCTCACAGTCCCCAGCAAGAGGACCTAACCCCAAGTAAAGTGACACAGGACCCGCCTACTCACTGTAAGCAAAATGTTGTTGGTATCACAAAGAAAGACACAATTCATTGTAACATGGAACTATAAAGTTGTGCTGAAGTAGATATATGTGGTTTGAGGTCCGAGTGCATGGGAGGGAGTAGAATGTTTGGCAATAGAAACTTAAATCTGGAGCCATGCGGGTGGCTCAGTGGGTTAAGCTTCTGCCTCGGCTCAGGTCATTATCTAAGGGCTCTGGGATCGAGCCCCGCATCGGGCTCCCTCCTCAACAGGGAGTCTGCTTCTCCCTCACATTCTCCCTCCGTGTTCACGCTCTTTCATATAAATTAATAAAACCCCGAAAAAGAAAATTAAATTTGAGCTTGGATCTACCATTAATTAACTTTCCCCACTCAGGCAAGCCTAGACCAGGACATTTTCACAAAGAAACGAAGTTTTATCATTTCCATGAGTTATCACTTACTACTCTGCTTTCCACTGGAAACCCTATACCCAGAAGGATTCCCCTGAAGGGCTGCTTAGGGAACTGTGGGCAGTTAAGAGAAGCAAAGAGCTAAGGGAAGGGGAAGGACCTGGGCCAGCACTGGGCCTGAGGGAGCAGGAGGCCAGAGCTGCCCACAGGGGTGGGAAGCCAAGAGGGCAAAGGAAATCTGTCCGCTTGCTCACCTCCGGCTTGTGCAGTCTTGGAGCCGAGAGCCACCAGAGCCCGGGAAAGGGCAGAGAACGGGGTGGGGGGCGGGGGAGGGGGTAAACGGGGCAGGGGCCAACACACCTGCAGAGAGAGAACCCAGAGCTGCTCGGAGCCGGCTGGGGTGGGAGCGGGGGGGTGACATGAGGGGAGGCCTCTCTCCGAAGTGACTGCCTCTCACAGACCGGCCCTGAGGCCCAGCGGTGAGATGAATTTCCACACACGCCGATGCTTGGCTAGTGTCGAGACCACACCTGGGACGGTAACTCAGCAACGCCCAAGGACTTAGGACAGATCCAAGTACCTCAATCCCAGCGACAGGAGTCCCTCATGGGCTGGACTTGTCGCAGTCATTCCAGGTCCCCAGGCCTGGGACACAGTAGACGCTCAATAAACGTCTGTTGAGCGGCATTCCTTTTATTACATGAGGGTATCGCCGGGTCAGATTTACTGCATTTTTTGTTACCTGCCAAGTAGTGAAGACCACAAAAGGCTCGAGCGAGCAGTGAAACAGAGGTAATGAATCAGGCGTTTCTAACAAGGCTGCTTTTACGGGCATCACACCTCCGCGGGGCCGAACGGGCTCATGGTGGAGGTGCCGTCCATCCCGCAAGGGCGCCCAGCCCAAGCCAGCCGGGCCGGCACTGATGGGGAGGGAGGCGCTCCGGGCTGGGGCTCCAGCACCGCCTGCACACGACCGCCACTAACTTCCACCGAGGGGCCCGCGGGTTGGGGCTCGGCGTCCACAGGAGCCTCGGGGCCTTCGTTAAGCCTGCCTGTGCGCCCCGCCCGCCCTTGTTCCCGTCCAACACAAACAGGCGGAGCAGGACCGCGGGCTGGAGGGGGAGCCAGGAAAGCCCGGGGCCCGGGGCCCAGCGCGAGTGGGGATGCCCGAGGCGGCCCGTCCTGCCCACGCGCCCGCAGCGGTGACCCACGACGCCGGGCCAGGCGCCGGCTGACGGTGAGGACCCATCTCCAACCGGACGCATCTCCAGCCAGCCCGGCCTCTGGCCCTCGAGTGCGCTGGGAGGGGAAGCCACAGACCCCGGGCCCCAGTGCAGAACCGGGTTCAGCAGCTCGGCTACCGGCCAGCCGGCTGGCACTGCCTGCTCTGGGCCTCAGTTTCCTCAACTGACCAACGTTGAATGCTCAGTGAAAACCGTGCTGGCCTCTTGGGGATTCCAAAAGGAAGAAATACATGGTACCTGGAAAGGAGCGACCAAGCCGGCCAGAGGTGTCTTTGGAGAAGGCCGGGAGCCTCCTGCTCCAGGCCACTCTTAGCAAAGATTCACCTGCTCAAGGGCTGTCACAGGAACAGCTCAGAGAACCCCCAGGCACACCAGCGGGGCCGGGGAGGGGCACAGGACACTGTCCTCGATGCGTTCACAGAAGGTACTCCTAGTTCCCAGCAAGGAGCAGCTGACCCATCAGCATGAACACAGTAGTTTCTAGACGGGAAAGCAGGTTAACAACAGATAAAACCCTTCCGCAGTTCTCCTGTAACTCCGCCTTGTCACTGGTCCTCAACAGCCGATTCTTTTAAACGGTTTCACACGGTTCTTTATGAAATGCCCATCATACCTGAATAAACGGTGACGGAGCTAGAGTGGACGGGCAGCCAGTCTGAGCTGGGTGGGCTGTTTGCTGCCAGCCTGTCCCCCGAGGCCCCTCGGGTGTCCCAGACCCCAGAGCAGGGGAAGCATTTCAGGACACATTAGTGGGAGAAGCCAAAACGCTTCCTAACTGTTCAAACAAAACGCTCTCACTAAATGCCTGCTCTAGGCCAAATACTGGGAAGGGGCATAAAGATTAACAACATATGGGCCTTGCTTTCCAATGATCTTGTGTTACAGTTTAATGGGGCAGACAGATATTCACATAAATAATACAACAACGTTTGTACACTACTTACGGTTTCCCAAAAAGAAAAAAGTCCTTATGGAAGCAAGCAATCAGATCTCAAGTCCCCAAGTCACAATTCTTGGCATAGAAAGTTGAAAGAAAAATTGTAAATCCTATACTCATGACGTGGACACCAGTGGAATTTCCCTACATCGGGGGTAGAAAACCTCTGCTGGGCATAAAAGATCAACCAGTTGCCCTCCTAACACGTGGCTCCAAGATGTTTTATGTTCTGTAATTCAGGATTTTTAAGATATCACGTAAGAATTTTAGACACGCTGGCCCGTGTGAAGATGGGCTGTGCCCACAGCACAGCCCCGTAGGGTGATGACCAGCCATCCTGAACCACTACAAACCAGTAAGCTACCGGCTTTACGTCAAAGAAGGAAAACAAGCCCAAGGCCAAGTACAAACTAGCACCGCTCTCTTGCCAAGTCCTAGAAGCAACGATGTCAAGGCCTCATGTGCCCATAAATAACTTACAAGTTGTGTGCTTTGTGTTTTACTTAAAGGCAGTAAAGTATACATCTTCCAAAAAAAAAAAAAACACCTTAATTTTATCAAGAAAATGTAGCAAAATGTTAACAAGGGTGAACCAAGGTGAAGGCTACATGTGGTTTATGTACTGTCCTTTCACCCTTTCTTAGATTTTCTTTCTTTTTTTTTTTTTTAAATAAAAAGCTGAAGTCAAACGAAGGGGTTTGCTCCTGAGGCTCTAAGTGCCCTCCGGCTCCGGCATTCGCCGTGTGTTTTGTTCTGCCATCAATCCTGGGAATCATTGGAGACACAGCCTTTGTAACAAAAAACTAAAAATTAAAAAAAAAAAAAATTTTTTTTAAAACACAAAACCACCACCAAAAACACCTTCTAGCGTTTCACATTTTAGTTGACTCAGCATGACCCCTGCCTTGGGGCACGGATGCTAAGGCCACTCTGGGTGAGAACACCTCCCCGAAAATCCAAATTGCCATCGTCATGGGCCCTTCCTCCAGAGGCCCTGATCTGGAACAGTCCAAACGCAGGACCCGCTCTCCCTGAACACAAACCCCAGTACGTTCGTGAAGCTTTTCTGTCGATGTGGAATCAGTGTATTAATAACAGCGTATTGGCACTGAATGAAAAACACACAAGTCTTAATCTTGGGTCTTGAATTGGGTCCAGGCCCTACGTAATACCTGGCTGGAAGGGATACAGCTGTAAGCATGCTTGGTGACTGGAGGCCACGTCGTGAGACCTGAGGTTTGCAACCAGGATTGGTAGCTTAACAAAATTTACTGGTTGTACAGAAAGTAAACTTGCCTCTGGGGAGGTGAGCTCAGACTCACCATTCTGACAGCAGCCCCTGGTGGCCAGTTTAGTGAAAAGTGTTGGCTCTGATGCCTGAAAGCTCCGACCTTGCCTTAAGGTTGCTGCAAGCACACAGTCCACTCTAGGTAACAGCTGGGGGGTGATTAGGGAAGCAGCAAAAATTCAAACTACAGTGCACCTTAGGGTCACGTAAATCACCAAGTCATTAGGTTACCGGTCACTTGCATTAAAAAAAAAAAAAAAAAAAAAGTGGTACTATCTTTCAAAAGTAGAAAAAAAAAATGAGAATTCATTTTGAAAGGGCAAGGTAATAATACCAGGCAGGTAATACTGACCTTGGTTTGAAAGTTAACCTCATTCCTTAATCGTGTAGAAAACCTGTACACAGTCAAGGAGCGCAGACTCCTATGGAAAGTAAAGCGTGTCCTGTCTGGTTCCCGACACAGCATCACCCTAATTTCCACACACCGAAGGCTGGAAATTCTTACGGGAATATAAGGAATTGCTCCGTGTGACAGAAACTTCTAGAAAATGCTATTAGTCCTTCAAAGAATAAAATAAAATAGTCAAGATTGTAAGGGAAGCCCGATTTCTCGCACTGGGGATTCACCGTTTTACTGAATGCAACTCGGAGAATGTCCTTAGGCTGACAGTGAGCTTCAGAGGGGGAGACCCTGTAAGAAGGGGAAGCCACAAGCTCCGAGCCCACTTCTTCGTAAGGTGCACTCCGTCCTCGGCCAGCAGAGAACAATCTGGAAACAATCTGGTGGGCAGCTGCTCTCATCAACAAACTGTTTATTGTAAGAAAGTGGCTGGGTCAAAGGCCAAACATCAACCTGAACCGAGAGCATACGGAGGAAAAATCAATGCCATCCCTGCCGAAGAAACCAGGGCTTCTCGTGCAGAAGGGAGAGAGAGAGAAACTCCTGCCCAGCTCGGAACGCGCGGGCGCCAGACACATCGGCCGTATTTGTAGGCACGGTTGTGTTGCACGCTACTGCAAATGACTGTTGGCTGCTATTTTCAGAACAGCCTCATAACGAGGGCTAAAAAATGGCATTTCAAGCGACACAGAAATCTACTTTCTAAATCACTTCCCCCAAAAAGTTACACAGGCTTGTACGGAGCCGCTTCCTTCTTGCATCTGGTATAAGCGAACAAACGTGCCACTACACACTGCACGGACAACACGGCCCGTCTTTAAAGACGTCTCATCCGAAAATGGAGCGCCAGGTGGGTACAAGATTACACGAAGGAACAGATTTATTCTAGGTGTATCGGCGGTATTCCGCTTAGGACTTTAAACAGAACTCTCGTCTTTTAGAAACACACACTAAAATATGTACAGGAGAAAGGTCTAATAGAAGTAGGATTTGCTTCAAAATAATATGGAGAAGGAGTGGGCAGGAGGAGACGAAGTAAGACTGGCCAGAACAGAAATCTGTGAAGCAGAGTGATTGTGTTCATGAGTTCACTACATCTTCTGTTGACTTCTGCACATTTGAAATTTTCTTATCTTTTTCTTAACTTTTTTTTTTTTAACATTTGAAATTTTCTGCAAAAGTTTCCTTTGATGTGTGGGTACAGTCCAACAGTTACTACGAAAAAGAAAAAAAAATTTTTTTCTTAAATATGAGGAAAGTATTAACCTCCCAACACAAATGCATGGATCCCCTGTAAGGACACACATGTGGCACGGTTATTACAAGGTGTCCGACAGGACCATTTCGGGGACGTCTGAAACAGAGCTGTTGTGTGCCGAGCCAAACCCTGGAAAGGTGGAAAGAGACGTCCTGTGTGTTCCCAGTGCGTTCGGGATCCGCTAAGGCCAGCGTCGGACAGCGACAGCGTCACAAGATGGCACTGAATTGTATTGGGGGCGTGAGAACATACACGGGCTGGTAAGGAAACCCCACGGACACAAATCACCCCGTTTTTAAAATAGCCAATTCAGGACACAGATTTTGAGACTGTAACTTGGTTGTAAATTTGAGGCTCCTATGCACTGCATTGATAATTCTTAAGTTAACAGCAAAACCAATCTGAGAAAGAACCCAAAGTAAATAAAGCAGAGGGCAAGACAGTCTTTCACTTAAATTAACTGTGCAAAGGCACCTACCAATGATTTCAGATTGAATAAAGATGAAAGATGAAAATGGTAATAACCACAAATTCTTACCAAAAAATGCATCCAAAGGAACTATTTAAAAGTTTTGTTTGTTTGTTTGTTTTGGGGTCTTTTTGTTTGTTTGTTTTGCATCTGATTGTTTTGCGGGGACCAGGATCAATACCGGAGTTCTGGAAAGAATGTGAAAGGTCATCTCATCTGCCCTCCCACAACAGAACAGAGAAGATTTATTTGGTCATGAGAATCTAGTGACACTGGGCTGTCCTTTAAAAAGCCACCTTGCGGGATAAACTCGTTTGGCCAATCTGAGACAGCACGTGTAATCCCATCGTCACCGAAACAAAATACATGCAAAAGAGGAGACTCTTCAAAATCACAGACCTTGGACTTTTAAGACATTTCACAGACTAAAAAAGCCAGAGGAAAAACTTCAATCTTCATGCCTGTAGAAAGCACCAATCTAGACAATTCTAAGGCAGAAAGATCCCTCAGAAAAACAGAGCATCGGGGTGCTTGGGTGGTTCAACTGGTTAAGTGTCTGCTTTTGGCTCAGGTCATGATCTCGGAGTCCCCTGGGATGGGGCCCCGTGTTGGGTTCCCTGCTCAGCGGGGAGTCTGCTTCTCCCTCTCCCCCTGCCTCTGCTCCTCTCCCAGGCTTGTGCTCACACGCTCCTTCTCTCAAATAAATAAAATCTTTTTTTTTATATTTTATTTATTTATTTGACAGACAGAGATCACAAGTAGGCAGAGAGGCAGGCAGAGTGAGTGGGGGGAAGCAGGCTCCCCGCTGAGCAGAGAGCCTGATGCGGGGCTCGATCCCAGAACCCTGGGATCATGACCTGAACCGAAGGCAGAGGCTTTAACCCACCCAGGTGGCCCTCAAATAAATAAAATCTTCAAAAAAAAAAAAAAAAAGGGGGCACCTGGGTGGCTCAGCGGGTTAAAGCCTTTGCCTTAGGCTCGGGTCATGATCCCAGAGTCCTGGGATCGAGCCCCACATAGGGCTCTCTGCTCGGCAAAGAGCCTGCTTCCCCCTCTCTCTCTCTCTGCGTGCCTCTCTGCCTACTTGTGATCTCTCTCTCTGTCAAATAAATAAATAAAATCTTTAAAAAAAAATAA
>NW_019154127.1:7610410-7845580 GCF_002288905.1 Enhydra lutris kenyoni
CCAGGTGGCCCTCAAATAAATAAAATCTTCAAAAAAAAAAAAAAAAAGGGGGCACCTGGGTGGCTCAGCGGGTTAAAGCCTTTGCCTTAGGCTCGGGTCATGATCCCAGAGTCCTGGGATCGAGCCCCACATAGGGCTCTCTGCTCGGCAAAGAGCCTGCTTCCCCCTCTCTCTCTCTCTGCGTGCCTCTCTGCCTACTTGTGATCTCTCTCTGTCAAATAAATAAATAAAATCTTTAAAAAAAAATAAAAATAAAAATAAAAAATTTAAAAAAAAATTTAAAAAATTTAAAAAAAAAGGAGCATTGTTTTTTAATTTATGGAACCACAATGTGGTGTTTCTTTTAAAACCCCTATTTCCTTATTTACTGAGAATAAAAACAGGGAGGTGGGTAAGTGGTGCCATCATCCAATTACTGACTAATAAACAGCTGTGTGGAGGATCTGTTTCTCCTCAAAGACAAGAAAACAACTTGTCAAATACTTTCCTATGGCGTTAGAAAAGGAAAACTTTGCAAGTTTTCTTAGAAGAATACTCACTTCTAATTTTCCTTTTCATTGCCAAACTTTTACTTTGCTTATGGGAGGCAAGTGGGTTTAAACTGCACGTTTCCATAGTTCAGGGCACAGAAAAGCCTCACCCGGTACCAGTCTGCCTTTGCAAGAGATTCCATTTAGAATCTGAATTTAAACCTTGGAGTTATGAGAGCCGAGTGCCAACACGATCCTTCTCTTGACCCAGAAGCCCTATCTCCCCACACCCAGACACAAGCACAGGAGACACACGCGAGAATTTACAACCACAGCACCAGATTATGCTGTCCATCTCCGTGTGCCAATGGGAAAGTACATTTCCTTCTTAGCAGGAATCTGTAGATATTTTCACCTAGATCTTTTCTCATCCTCAGGGAAAAAGACCCCTCTGCATGGGAAGGTTCTAGTTCAGCAATCTTATAGCATTTTCTAGAAGTTTTAGTTAAGGCAAACACAGGAATATATGCACATATTCAATTCATTCATTTATAATTTATTTATAGGCTAATTCACATGTTAAAATTGTAAAGACTCAAATGCCACTAAAAAATATCCATTGAAACAAATATTCTAAAGGCTCATTCAAAGCCACATTCCTCAAGTCACCCAATGGGGTCTGACTTCTAGAATTTTTTATGAGGACCAGGATCTCCAACAAGCAATAAGAACCAAAATTACATTCTATACTCCAGCGCTTCCACTGATTATATAATTAAACCAAAGCCAGAAAATGTTTTAAGAAAGAAAAATATAACACAAGCAGGAGGATAATAGAGAGTTTTTCTAGAAACATCCAGTGTCCGGAAGGCTGTGGTCAACCTCGGCACAGCAGCATCGAGAGAAACGCACCCACTTGTAGGCAGCCACGGGGAGCCAGAATGAGAACACACGGAGCGCGGCTACAGCATTCTCTTACCTCCGAGAACAGGAGACAGACTAGCCTTAGCCGAGTTTTCCTGCTGCCAAGCTGGCCCGCTTTCGCAAGGAAGCCAGAGAGATCTTTGCCTGGACGGCCCCAGCCAGCCTCCCTGCGGAGGTCCAGGACCACAACCACCCTGGCACCCGGCTTGTCTCTACCTGCTCAGGCAGGGGAAATGAGATCACACACCATCCGGGGCCACAAATCCCCGTTTTGAAACCCCAAAACGTGACCAACACTTTTTCAAGACAGCACAATTCCTGGAGCGACATTCCCGAATTCTGAGCATGAATGGCAACAGAATGTGCTCCCCGCCTGTCATTCCCACGCCTGAAAACTGCAGGAGGGTTATGGACGGGGCTCAGGTCTCGGTGCCCAGCGCCACGGCAGCCACCACGGGCCCCACGGCTCCGCACCTGAGCTCCAGGGGGCCCCGTGGCCGTGCTCTCCGGCCCGGGGCCAGCGTGGGCTCATTCCCTGGGATGCACTTTTTAGGCCTAGGAGACAAAAATCTGCCCCTAAGAACGTTGCAAGACTCCTAGTGACAGCTTCAATCGGCTTCCCTGGGAGGCAAGGCCATAACCCGTACCGGCTCACACATGACAGCTATTAGGGGAGCTGGTGTAGGAGACAGAAAGCATTTGGTCTTGGAGGACTTTTTATTCCAAAAGGGCCTGTTTCCCATCCACGGATCCATGACTGCATAAGCGGTGGATATAAATAGTCTGAGGAAATAAAAGGGCCCTTCCTAGATAGGTTGCTACCCCCCGCAAAGGAAACAGCAGGGAGAGACACTCCCTCTCGCCTACCCCTCTTTCCCAGGCCAGCTGGGGAGACCTGAACTAGAACAGCACCCATTCCAAGTGGAAAACACCCAAAGCTGCGCCCACCGGTCTCTCCCACGAGCACCTTATCGGTCCCTGCCGGGGCTGCAGCCCAGACATAGTTACTCTGCAGGAGTCTACTGGAAACATGCTTGTGAAAATAACACGCAAATAACCAGTCGGTCTCTACAGTAGCTGTTTAAAAGCCTCTCCCCGAGAAAGACAGACTTAAACAGAAAGGCAGCTAAGGAAAACACCCCGCGTATTATCTCTTCTGCATGTCAGCGTCAAAACCCATCATGTCACCTTTGCCACAGGTATTATGTTCCACAACACGAAGTCGGTTAACAGAAACAAAACATTTCCAGTTTAGGCGAAGGAAGAAAGAAAGGAGAGAAAGGTGTATGAAAGACTCCTAAACATTCATAGCTATAAAAGCCTTTTAAATGTTGGCTTTAATCTGCCAGCTGCTCTCTAGCTCGGGCCGTATTATAAAATAGCTCTCCCACCACCGTCAGCCACATGTCAAACACCATTCAGGGCGCACCTGGAATTCTGAGTTTCTCTCTAATTTGGATCTCGAAAAATTATTTTCTAAGCTGTGTGCTAAAGTAACACTAGAATTTTCCATCTCACCATACTTATTTGAGATTCAGAACTAAGATTAAAGGCAGAGGGAGGGAGGGTGTCGTGCCAAATACTATGCTAAGACACGAAAAGCAAGTTTTGTTTTCTTTTAAATTAAAGAATTTTAATGAACTCCGAAAAATACATGAGATGCTTCCCTGCTCCACAGCCCAGACTGCTCTCCCAAGGGGTGAGGACCCCTGCCCTGGCTTCCCACCTGTCAGGGCCACCGTGAGATCCAGACGAGGCTGTAGACACCTGGGGAGGCACCTGGTTACCTACACCGCGTGCCACGAGATGGGAAAGTGGCTGTTTTCCAGAAACTTCCACAGAAAGGTCTCAAGCACGGTAGGCACTCAGATGTTTGCTCAACGAGGAGATCAGTTAAAGAAGGAGGAATAAGGACCATGTGGTATGATTTAGTCTCCGTTTCTTCCTAAAGCAACCAGCATCAGAAGAGCAACTCCCCAGATGGAAGGGACAGCACTCGGAAATTTTAATACATTTACAGATATCGGAACGACTCCTACCTGCTTTCTGGGTGGGGGAGGGGGCATTCCACAGCAAACGATCTGGAGCTGAATCCAAATGAAATGTGATACTAGTTTTTGTTTTAAAGCTAGAGGACCCATCCCACAACACCCACACTACCGAAATTACACACGTACACACAACATGACAATCTCTGCATGGCTGCTTTAAAAAGAACCCCAGTTGTCCCTTCTTGTTACGGTTATATCTCAACCCCGAGGCAAAGGAACCGCATACCCTCTCCACATACCCTCTCTCAGGCAGGACTCCTGCCAACATCCTGCCTGCCTCCGGACGCCTCCGGACCATCAGCTACCAGCCATAAGGAACACCCAAAAGAATGCCAGCTTTGTCGTTTCAGAAAGCCCCAGACCCCAAGCAGTGGTGTCCCAGGGTAAGGGAACATGCCAGGCAGGCTGTGTGCAGTCCCATCCTCTCTCCTCTCCCCGGGATCAGCTTGCAGGATCGAAAGGGACCTACTGAGATCCCATCCTGGCTTGTCCCCATCAACCAGCTGCCCCTCCAAGTGCAAACCCTCGAGCTCATGCACACCCTCACCCGGTAGAGACAAAAATGGAAACAGAGCCCAGAGAAATGGAAGTAAGAGGGCCAGTTTTTCCATGGGACTTTAGGTGCTGCAAGGGAACGAGCTGTGTTTTTCTATCCAATTGGGGTCACTCACACACACACACACACTCACACACACACACACACACACGTCCCCTACAGGAAGGTGTATTCCTGCTCCCTTCCCGGCAGCACCAGCGGCAACACCGGTGGCAGGAGGTCAGTGTGGTGGCTGCCCAGAAAGCTGGGGTCAGCCATGTGTCCTCTGAGCCTCTCACTCTGGTCACACTTCCAGGAAGGAAGTTAATCTGTTTGAGAGGGCTCCCTGTGTAGACGTCAGCACAGCTGTGGTCTTCTCTGAGAAAAAGTGCAAGGGGTTCCTTGAAGGAACATCCCAGCAGGGGTGGGGACACTCAATGACAAGCTTCCACCAGGACCCCCAGGACACCCAGAAGCACCTTCCACCCACAAGTGTGAATGCAGTGCTGAGGCCCCGGGGGCATCCACACAGGAAAGAGAGCCACGATTAAACCCAGCAGTGTAGCCGTCATTGGCCGTCCACCAGAGTCGGGTCATTACTAACAAAGCTAACGCCGTTAGAGTAATTAATACAGACGCCGATTATTAAATAAACTATCAATACCTACACACGTCCTTATTTTTTTTTTTAAGTCCTTGCTTCTTAACATTCAAGCTGTGACCATTTCTGGGATGCCTTCAGAGTCCAGTAAGAGTAATCTTGTGTGCATTTTGAATAACTGGTTTTGCTCGTTACAAAAATGATACACGTACATTACAGAAATTTTAGAAAATACAGAAGTTTAGGGGCACGTGGGTAGCTCAGTGGGTTAAGCCTCTGCCTTCGGCTCAGGTCATGATCCCAGGGTCCTGGGATAGAGCCCCGCATCCAGCTCTCTGCTCAGCGGGGAGCCTGCCTCCCCCTCTCTCTCTGCCTGCCTCTCTGCCTACTTGTGATCTCTGTCTGTCAAATAAATAAATAAAATCTTTAAAAAAAAAAAAAAAGAAAATACAGATGTTTAGTATCACCACCCCGAACCCACCATCCAGAAATATACCCTAGAATCTGGATTTCCCTCCAGTCCCTTTTCTGTAGACACGTCTGTGGTATCCACGTGTTCGTGGGTTTTGTTTGCTCAGACAGAGCTAATTTTGCTGAGGCCTGAATTTCAATCCTGCCCCTGGGAGTTTTGGTTAAATGGGAAGTCCCTGGTCCCCCAGGGGCCAGCCTCAGCAGAGCCCTGCTTCCTCGTGGTGTCTTGCATGGGGACGCGTATGAGGCCACACGTGACTGGATTTTACAGAGGAAATCACATGCTGCTGGGGCGTGTGGGTGCCGGGAAAGGTCTCGGAACATACCCCCAGCAAACGCCGAGAGGGGACTGTGCTTTGGGGGAGGGTTTTTTCCTACCTCGATCATCATCTTATTGTTTTCCATTTGTATGGCAGTAACGGGGAAGCTCCCGGATACCTCGTAAGTCTTCTGTACTTTGCACTCTAAGAGCGAGGGCCTCAACACCAAGCTCTGCAAACACAGCTGGTAGGCAGCGAAACCATTCGGGTCACTCGCGTGTTTACTGTGTTCTTTCACGTTCCATCCTCGAACGGTGCTAGGACACAGCCAGATCCCTGAGGAAGGATGACTATTAACTGTGGCGCTGAAAGAATTCCTGCAGACCCATAAGAAAGTGCCACCAATACAGCGGAATATGCGAAGCTGGTGCTGAGAGGGAAAAAAAATCCTCCGAAGGGCTTGCGGTCCAGGGGGGGGGTCTGTTCCCCGGGCAGCCTAGCTCAGCAGCGACACCGTGCGGTGAGAGGCGGTCGATTCCCAACAGCACAGAGTGGGTTCCGGGAGCCCTGAGCCAGCGCAGGCATGGAAACTGCCGGGCCTGTAGGGGACAAATCTAAGGATGGGCCGTGGGGTACAGATGCCGGGAGGCCAACATCCTCTCCACGTGCCTTAATTCCAGGCAGATCCATGAGATCTAGTAGGAAGGCTGCAGGAAAGAAAACTAAACAGAACGTATCACCCAGCTCTCTTCCCAGTCTGTCATCCCAAACGGTCTGCAAACGCTGAGCCACCCGCACAATGAAGGGCTAGAAGATGCTCCCAGAAGTCTCCAGGTCGGCGTAAGGAGACGACCGCGAGGAATTACGCAGCTGCCTCCAGAAAGGCCATCGAGGTGGGGCTCGGTCTACCTTCACATTCATTGCACGATAAGTGTATTTCGGGAAAACATACTCTAACTCTCTGAATCCTTGTATTTCCTTTAACTGCAGATTCAAAGTCTTCTAGGAGGAGTCGATAAAACGAAGAAACGAGGACACACACAGCAACCGCACGTTCACACCCTCGGTGCCTTGGGCTCCCCAAGAGAAAAGGAAGTCAGAGAAGAGCAGTCGGGAGAAAAAGCAATCCGCAGTAAAGATCCGACAGCTACCAGACCAACGGGAAAATCCGAAAATGGGAAGAGAACGTTTCTGAAACTTGCTCTTTCCCCAAGTTATTATGTAAAGAGGAACCTGGTAGGCTTGGAGTCTGTGTGGGGCATCTGTGTGTCCACATATAGAACAAATAACTTGCTTTAATCTCGTTCAACACTTCATTCCCAAGGTTTGTGAGTGAGGGTCCCCAATCACTAGGGGAAACGTATCCCCACACCCACAGGCAGTCTGAAGAACGGAACGGACAAAACTAGGAAGCATCTACTGGTACAGTAATATAAGCAGACACACAACACAAACCCTCTGCTTAGGTGTTTCAGGTCATACCCACCCTAAAGAACCACGGAAATGCCTAGAGTTTCAACCTTGAGAACACGGTTTCCTCCTCACTGATACATCCAGAGGGGCAAGTCCCAAGACCAGTGCGGTCGGAACTCCCAGGAAAGACCACCGAGCACTGCCAAGGGCCAGCCTGGTCTATCTCGCTCCCGGACCTCAGAACAGCAGGCCTTTCCTCACATATCCAGTCTCAGCCCTCTAAGACCAGGAAAGGAAGGAGAGAGAAGATTTAGGAGAATAACAGTCACAGCTCTCCTGGGACCAGTAACCCTTACCCACGAGGCTCTGCCCCATCCCTCCACTGTGGGAGGATGGCAGGTGGGCTATGTATAGGAGGGGAATTTCTGATGACCCACTTTATTTTAATACAAATCACAAGATGGATCTGATGCTTTTCCTTCTATTAACTGAACATTGAAAATAGAGACAGACGATGTGGAGTTCTGAGTCCCAAGATAAAGGCACAAACCAAAGTCATACCATGAATCCCCAAGAGCACCCATTAAAAAGAGTCCTGGGCACCTGGCTGGCTCAGTCGGAAGAACATGGGACTCCTGATCTTGGGGGTTGTAAGTTCGAGTCCCACATTGGGTGAAGAGATTACTAAAATAGATAAACTTGAAAAAAAAATTTTAATAGAAAATAAAATAAGGAGAGTGCAAACTGACTAAAAACCATAATGAAAATGCAATAAAGGATACTTCCTAAATGAAAAAAAATCATCCATTGCAATATCATTCATTTTTAAAATTTAAAACATTACCCAGCATCTTTTTAGGTATCAGGCACTTTTGGGTACATTATACACATGTAACCTATTAAAACTCCAAATTATCTAGTAATATTAATAATTGGACTGTCTTTTAAATAATATAATTCATACCAAACTTTCACACATATTATTTCTTGTGAACTTCATACAATCCCATAAGGTATCCTAATCTTTTTTTTTTTAAGATTTTACTTATTTATTTGAGAGACAGAGATCATAAGTAGGCAGAGAGGCAGGCAAAGAGAGAGCAAGGGAAGCAGGCTCCCTGCTGAGCCCCAATGCGGGGCTCGATCCCAGGACCCTGGGATCATGACCTGAGCTGAAGGCAGAGGCTTTAAGACTGAGCCACCCAGGCGCCCCAAGTTTGTTCTTTTCAAGGGCAAGCAGGTACGTCTGGTGTTTAAATTCACCGGGATGATCAGGCATTTGCTGAAACTGCAGGGTTATATCACACTAAATTCACAAATTTCCCTATTCGGGGAGATAGGAAGAAGACCTCCAAATAATTTGCCACAATCAGTAAGAAACCGACAGCTTGGCAAAGCAAAGGCATTAGCAGGAGGAGACACCCCAGAGAATCTGGCAAACTGCCCAAACCAGGTAACAACCACAGGCATCAAATGCAGACAAAGTCCAGGAAAACTCCTGAATACCTTCCCAGCTCCGCGGGCATGTTCCTTTCAGACACCACTAAACCCTAGGAACTGAACTCGGAGCCCCTTCTGCCACAAGATGGCACACATCAGCACGAATGAAACGAAACTTGGGATTTTTCCCATCCAAACATTCCCTGAGAAAGACCCGGATCAAAACAAAGGTCTTTAATCCCAAATGAATCAACGGTGGTTTCCAAATACACTCTTGACACATGAAAGAGTGACCCTTTGCCCCCTAAAGTGGATAGGCCGTGCCCTTTCAGAAAGAACAGCTTCTAAACTCCAACAGTCTTCTCTCCTTCCCTTGCACACAAACCCCAAAAATACCAGTTATACTTGGATATCTTTAAGATGGTTCCCGACCCCAAAGGCAAAAGAGAAACAGAAATCAAAATCGAGACCACGGAGAAACAACAGGGACACCACATGGAAGAGAGGCGACCGAGGCGTCCCCTTCCTGCCAGAGCAGACACTCACCTCGGCTCCAGGCAGCAAGTAAAGAGGTGTTAAGGCAGGAACTCGTTTTATGTCACAGTTTAGGCCGAGCGCTGTCAGGATCTCCCTAAGGACTTCGTATCTTCTGATATTGCTTGATTTGAGCAGATCAAAGTCTTCCGGGGCTTGCACCGCTGCAGAACTGGGAGGCAGTTCTAAGTGCGCCTGAGGGAAAAAGACACCGCTTCGTAAGTCGTGAATCGGGGCCACCTGCCGACCTTAGGAGAAACAGCGTTTCTCCTAACCTGTGTTTCTGAAAACCTCAACAGAAATCCTTCTGATCATCAACAGTATGTAAACGTTGAACGTGACCGTTTGGAGAGTCATGACAAGCAGTAAAAAGATTCAAAGGAGCCGACTGAAATCGCGGCGGTCGGGCGGAAAGGCGGTGCTGCACATGAGCCTGGAGAGGAATCAGACTCTGTCCGGGTTCCGACTTGTACCACTAACCAGGGGACCCTGGTCAAGTTGCTTAACTTGATTAGTCGACAAACCACAAACCATAAGAGACTCTTAATGCTTACTGAGGGTTGCTGGAGGCGTGGGGTGGCTGGGTGATGGACACTGGAGAGGGTATGTGTTGTGGTGAGTGCTGTGAATTGTGTGAGACTGACGAATCACAGACCTGTGCCCCAGAAATAAGTAATGCATTATGTTAAAAAAAAAAAAAACCTTAGAAATAGGATTGTGCTGAGACGCCAACTAAAGTCACTCTTGAAGGGGCACCTGGGTGGTTCAGTGGGTTAAGCCTCTGCCTTTAGCTCAGGTCATAATCTCAGGGTCCTGGGATCAAGCCCCGCATCGGGCTTTCTGCTCCGCGGGGAGCCTGCTTCCTCCTCTCTCTCTGCCTGCCTCTCTGCCTACTTGTGATCTCGGTCTGTCAAATAAATAAATAAAATCTTTAAAAAAAATAATAATAATAAAGTCGCTCTTGAACTCCAGGAAGCACAATGGGTCATGTGAAAATTCGCACCCTACATGTTAGTCATGACCACCGGGAAACAATACCAGGAAGGAGAGGAACCTCGTTCACCTTTGTAAGCATGTTTGCAGGCATTCAAATCGAAGAAGTGGGCTTTGGGGGACCCCAGAAATGCCCGCCCCACCACCCTCCCTCACCTGGATTAAATTTAAGATTCAGGACTTCATTTATCTAGTTCAGGTTTTGTGGTCCACTTGAAATTAAAACAGCCCCATCTAGGGGCGCCTGGGTGGCTCAGTCAGTTCAGCATCTGCCTTGGGCTCAGGTCTTGATTTCAGGGTTTCTGGGACCAAGCCCCACATCGGGCTCCCTTCTCAGCAGGTCTGCTTATCCCTCTGCCCCTCCCCTTGCTCATGCTCTCTCTCTCTCTAATAAATAAAATCTTTTTAAAAAACAATAATAAATAAAAGAGCCCCACCAATCAACAGTCTGTCTTGTTCTGAAGGAACATGCTAGAACTTCCAGCTCCTTTCAGCTAGAAATTTCCAATCAGTGGTGTGTGCTTTGGTATAAGGAAACAGACTAGAACTTCTCGTCCTCTTGAGATCAGATTTTAACAGGCCATTAGAGCCTTGGAAGGTGCCAGAATATTGAGCAACCTAAGCATGTTGGCTTTATTTTATTTCGCTTTTGGCAGGGATGAGCTGTGGATTCCTGTTGTACACAGAGCTCCTGACCTGATGTTACAGGAACATGATGAAAACAAAAAGCAAGAGGTCAGCCTTCAGGCAATGTAACCTCTCTCAATTCCCACCAAAGGCTTAACCAAGTCAAAAACACTGTCCAAATGTCCTGTCCAAAATGGTCCAAATGTGCAAAGTTGATGCCAATCTGAAAAGGTTCACAGAGACGGTCCAGCATGTCCCACGCTATGGCGGGCCAGCTGAGGGCTGCTCCTGTCGTCCAGGGGCAGGAGTGAGTCTGTCCTCCAAACAGCTGTGGAGAGAGACTCAGGCAGAGAAGAGAAATCCTTCAAGGCATCTGAATCCGAGTCCCTTTTATCCCTGCGTTCTCTCCCTAACTGCGGCCTCTCCTCCCCAGCGGACAAAGCCAGTGGTTCTCCTGGAGATGACCCCTTACAGGTGGCAGAAATAAAACGAGTGACGTTCTTCCCCGACCTCGGCCCAGAGGAGAGGGCGTGAGCATGAGGAATGACACACATGCACCCCAGGCTAAGTGAACACAGAAGATCCAAGAAGCACCCAGAGTGAGGTATGCGGAACTCACAGTCACACATGAGCGAGGCCCAGGAGGAAAAGGAGGGCTCACCCTACAAGCAGACCTCCAGAGCTCCAGGAGGTAAGAGAAAGGACAGCCACTGGGGGGCCTGTTGGCTCAGCGGGTTAGGTGTCTGCCTTCAGCTCCGGTCACGATCTCAGGGTCCTGGGATCAAACCCCACGTCAGGCTTCCTGCTCAGGGGGACTCTGCTTCTCCCTCTCCCTCTGCCCCTCCTGCTTATGTTCTCTCTCACTCTCTTTCTCAAATAAATAAAACCTTTAAAAAAAAAAAATTAAGAGGGGCGCCTGGGTGGCTCAGTGGGTTAAAGCCTCCGCCTTCGGCTCAGGTCATGATCCCAGGGTCCTGGGATCGAGATCCGTGTTGGGCTCTCTGCTCACTGGGGAGCCTGCTTCCTCCTCCCTCTCTCTCTCTCTCTGTCTCTCCGCCTGCCTCTCTGCCTACTTGTGATCTCTCTCTGTCAAATAAATAAATAAAATCTTAAAAAAATAAAAATTTTTTAATTTTAAAAAATTAAGAAAGAATGAATGAACAACCACTGGCGTTGTGTGAGGAGGGCTTTTGCAGGCTTTGACGGCTGCTGCTTTGACAACAGAAGCAGCGAGACCTCCTCCTGCTCTATACCTCAGTTCACAGGACAGACAGTGTCTGCTTCGAGATTTGCACTCCTGGTCCTCCGTGGGCCCCAACACGCGCCTCATCCCCCAGCTAGAATACTGTTACCATACTGATGGGCCCATTTCTACACCTTGGCTTCTTCTAAAGTTAAGGCCTTTTGAACTAAAACGTCTCAAATCACAGACGGAGGGAGTGGAGGGCGGTTAGCTGCTTGTGGGCAGTAGCTAGAGGGTAGCAGGCCGCTAACACCCTACAGAGCATGGCCCGGAGGACTCCATGACAAAATGGGATCCACCTGAAACGTCAACAGTGCCAGGGATGAGGAAATAAAGTACTTTTAAGTCCATGTGGGCAACTTCATGCCAAAGTCCTGGTCCATTCAATGATCCAATGTCAGCATTAACCTTCAGCCGTAAACCTCCCCTGCAAACGCAATCGTCACAGGAAAACGTCCTTCCTCCTCGTGACGGGCAGTCAAGGTGCGCACATGCAGCTCCTTGGCCGCCAGACCACTGCACGCCACACGGCTGTGGTCTGCCCTTGAAGTGCTCTGCCCCTCTTACCGGGTTACATCATTACTCAATTTATTAGCGATGAAGACTGTGAAATTGACCAGGGAAAGAGGAAACTAACCAGCCCACCGTAACATTCACTGGCCGCTCCTGGCGGCGAGGTATTGTAGTGACACCGGTCTGAGCCAAAAGCAGTGACCCTGTCACACAGAGACTGGAAGTCATTTAAAATCAAAAACGACATTCTAATCCTCTGAATCTGATTTTTCAAGCTGCATCGTATTGCCTTTTTTTTTTTTCTAGACCAATGCCTGCAGTATCAAATTTTATGACGGTAACGGGGTCAATTTAAATGGTGCGGCAAGTGCAGTGGCCATGTCACTCAGAGAAATGGATTGCAGCGGTGCCGAATCAATTTTCTAGTACAAGTCTGCGCACAGAGGTGGTAAAAGTCACTATTCAAAACTGAAATATGGCTCTAGGAAGTCGGGTTTTTAAGTGGATTTTCTGAGAATGCACGGTTGCTATAGTTACCATCTTTGCAGAGAAAAAGATAAGAGGAACATTTATTAGGCCTCCAAATGGATTCATCTGCCTTGCGGCCTACGTGAAACCAGCTTGGCTTGTATCGTTCATCTATCCTGCTGTCCAGATTTCTTAATTATATGCATCTTTGCCTGAGCATTATCTTAAGAACAAATGAATGGGCTTTGGGATAGTAAAGGAAGAAATTTATGACCCCCTGAAGAATGTTTGGTCAGAAAAGCCAAGAGACTTAGCTCCTAGGACAGCATATGAAATGAAAATAAATAACAAAAAAAGGAAACAATTCTCCAACTCAATAAAAAAAAAATCCCTATAATAAAATAAAATCTCTAACACTCATCCTGGGAACTATTTTGGGTAAAATATCTACATCTACTTAACTTTCTCTTTAGATAACAAATCCTTAAGGACAAGGGCTCATCTAACTCTAACAAAAACTTTCCACCTTAAAGCATTAAAAAGTTTGCAGTCGATGATCAGGAATTTGGAAACAGTCTATCCTGCTCCCACCGGCTTAAACAAACAAACAAAAAAGGAACGGGAAAAAGAAAGTGGGGACAAAAAAACAGGAGATGAGCCAAAGGATTTGGGAAGATGGGGGTAGCCTGTCCCTTCCTTTCCCTTTCCACTTTCTCCTTACCTATATAAAGCTGAGCCTTGAACAACGTGGGGGTGAGGGGCACCAACCTCTCTGTGCAGTGGAAAGTCCGCATATAACTTTCAACTCTCCAAAAACTTAACTACTAACAGCCTAGTGTTAACCGGAAGCCTCACCAATAACATGGTCAATCATTTTGTATATTATACATATTATATACTCTATTCTCACAATAAAGTAAGCTGCAGAAAACTATTCAGAAAACCATGCAGAACAGAGAATACATTTACAGTACTATATCGTATTTAGCCCAAAAATGCCGCACAAGTGGACCCACGTGGTTCAAAGCCATGTTATTCAAGGGTCAGTTGTATTAATGTGCCATAAATTTAAGCCGCTTCAATATCCTCTCTGAAATTTTCTCGGCACTAAAAGATTGACAAAATCATGAAAGAACTAGGACTTGGTAAGTTTTCCACACTCAATACCGCACAGTTGGTGGGCATTCACACACCCCCCGCCATCGGCTACAAGGTTGTAATGTGAGGGTTATTAGCACCGAAAATCACCAGCCCAAGGTGCTCTCAACTCCCTACATTAATTAAAAGGTTTGAGTATATCAACCACAGTCTGCTTTGAGACAAGAGAGTAGACTAATGCATTTTGGAAAGCTTATTACCAGCATAGATCGAAATGAGAGAATTTTCTAATTCTCGGTTAACCAGCAGCCCTTAATCAGCCATGACATCTTCTGCTGTGTTCCTCCACCCCGAGTGTTTTGGTGAAATGGGATATTCATGTGGCAGGAAAGCCTTCATCTAAACCTATTCAGCATCAGCAAAAACTCCCAGCCAGGGATCCAAAGTGCCCAACAGAGCACAGACTCTTGACCCTTTTGGTGTTCGGTCTTAAAGAGCAAACTCGCTGTCAGGTCCCCAGAGATCCCCACACGGATGCCAGCTCCGTACCTGGCAAAGGACAGCTTCTCCTCCATGTTCTCCAAAAGGCACCTGCACTATCAGCCTGTCCTTGTCTTCATTCTCCAGGTGACCCTGGAGCTTGCCCAGGCTGTGGCGCTCCCCAGGGCCTTCCTCATAAACGAAGCCACTGCTCAGGACACTGAGCTTCACCTGGGTCTGGTCAGCCTTGGAGAAAACCAAGTTCTGGACTGTTTCCTCGAGCACGCTCTTCCTCACCACCTGGAAGCCAGCAAACGTGAAGGACGAACACAGGCCTAACACCTTCCCTCCCTGGGAAAGGTAGGCCATGAACTTCTGGGCAAGGTCTTCGGGAATAGCCTCCCGGGTGGCAACGACCAACAACAGACAGTTGTCTGACCACGGGTCTCTGAGAGCACTTTCCCGTGACAGGTGGTAGAGCGTATAGCTGTCAGCATCCACACAGTCAACCAGAACAGACCGGATCTCCTGGAACCTGCCCAGGGATTCCTGGGGGGCAGAGCCCACGTAGAAGAGAATGTTGGGGGCCTTTCCCGTGACGTTGACTCTCCTCCCTTCTCTCTCCAGGCGGGTATCACCAGCAACATCCTCCAAACTGCCACTGTGATCGTAGGGAAGATCTGGAATGTTCTCTGCAGATGCAAACTTGACAGATTCTATGGTGCTGTTCTCAAGCTCGAGACACTCATGGCAGCTAGACAGATGGAGGGGACAGTGCTCGACAGAGCCCACTTCTCTGTCACGGTCCCCAGCAGGTTCGCTGCCAGAGGCACCCCCTTTCCCCAGAGTGGGCTCTGCACCAAGAACCTTGGGGTCCTCTCTACCCACACACGCCATAACGTCTGACTCGGGCTTACTCTCAGTGGAAGGTTTGGGATTCAGCTGTAGGGTCTGGGCTTGCTGGTCTGAGGCCTGATCCTCAAGGGCCTTCAGAGTACAGTCCTGCAAGTGCACCGCTAAAACACGAACAGAAAAGACAATCATCAGCTCAAAACCTGCTGGTGCTCTCCGCACTCCATGACACCCGCTGCAGGGCAGCCCGCCCTCGGCGCCCACCTGCGTCCCCACCACAAGTCTGCGGCCTCCACTGGAACCTCTCCGTTGGGACCGGAACCCGGCACTGCTCCCACCTGCTGGGAGGGTGCGCCCGACCTTCCCCAGAGTGAAATTCCAAATCCCGCATCTCCACAACACCTTTCCCTTATGAATCAGGAAGACCCAGATCCGCTCACTGGCTGGCGAACGAAGTGGGAGATGTGGAGAGGGAACTGCCTACTTACTTACAGAATCGATTGCTTGGGTGTCAGTCTCCTATAAGGAAACTAAGAAACAAAAAAGGCACACATCTAGCATACCCAGGCAGAGCCCACGCAGAAGGGGCTCTTGGGACACTTCTTAGGATCAGTGGGGGGAAAAGGGTCTTCCCAGGATCCTATCTCAGGACCTGAATAGAAGTTTACAATCACTGATTCAAAAAACATTGATGGACCCCTTGCTATGCACCTGACGTCATATCGGGCATACGCACATGCCAAATGGGGAAATTAAATGAGTTACAAGGATTTCCAGAGCTGGTAACACTCATTTGCTCAAGATACAAATGAAGACTTTCAAGGACATAGAAACTCAAAAATTTTAAGTCTAATTAAGAAAGAACATTTTGCTTGTTTCCTGAAAAAAGGATGTGTCCCAAAATATTGTGACATATATACATATACATAGTAAAAAACTCTTAGAACTTTATAGTAACACTGTGCTTTCCATTCAGTCAAACTACAGTCTAGGAACTTGTTATACTGTTTATAGACTGTGGAAAGCAAATATTATATGGGTTCTACATTTGCACGCCATCTTGTGGATAATGCAATTATGGGAAATCCTTGTTTAAGAATTTTTTTTTTAAATCTTCATTTTATTCATTTGACAGACAGAGATCACAAGTAGGCAGAGAGGCAGGCAGAGAGAGGAGAGGAAGCAGGCTCCCTGCAGAGAGCCCGATGTGGGGCTTGATCCCAGGACCCTGGGATCATGACCGGAGCGGAAGGCAGAGGCTTTAACCCACGGAGCCACGCCCCCTTGTTTAAGAATTTTAAAAGCACTGGGGCGCCTGGGAAGCTCAGATGGTTAAGGGTCTAACTCTTGATTGCAGTTCAGGTCTTGATCTCAGGGTTGTGAGTTCAAGCTCCATGTTGGGCCCAGCATGGAGCCCACTCAAAAAAAAAAAAAAAAAAAGAATTTGAAAAGCACTATCGATATACTTAGGGATAAGCATCTCAAAAAAAAACTAATACACATGTATGAATCTCATACCGTTATAATTCTATCCAACCTAATGACCACATTAAACTGAAGATAAGCATTTGCTTTATGCCACATTGAACAAGAGGGTTCAACAGTCTTTAAGCTAATAACCAATGGTCTCCTAATAAGACAGAAATATTCCTTTTTTTAAAGTTTTTATTTAGTTAAGTAGTCTCTATACCCAACATGGGGCTAAAACTCATAACCTAGAGATCACGAGTTGCCTGCTCTTCTGACCCAGCCAGCAGGTGCCCCAGATGGAAACACTTCCAGGGTCACGTACAAACGATCTTTTGAGGTACCAATCCATCAGCCATCTGGAGTCTGTCTTCCAGGAACGCCACGCCCAGCTTACTGAAGTCATCCACGCTTGCTTCAGCGATTAACTGGTAAGGGTCCCCAGGTCTGTAAGCTAACGGCAAGCAGCAGTCCGACCACTTCACAATCTGAGAAAACACGAGTGAGGGAGGAGGAAGAGAAAGACAGTGAGATTGCTCTTCTCTAAAATAAGCAGATACTTTTCCCTTCAGTTCCCACCCCGAAGTTACAGTCAAACATAGTGAGTTACTGGAGATTGCATTTTATTACCATCAAAGTTGCTCTGGCTCCAACATTCTTGTTTCTGACAACAGGGCTTCCAAAGCACTACATACAACCCTCTCTTTTCTTTTTTTCTTTTTTTTAAATTTTGTATTTAAATTCAATTAGCCAACATGTGTGGCGTTCAATAATTGATCAGTCGCGTGTAACACCCCGCACTCATCACCTCATGTGCCCTCCTTGATGCCCATCCCCCAGTGACCCCGTCCCTCTCTTTTAAGAGCAAGCAGTTGAAGGCTCCACCGCTTTGCAAGGAGCTGAAAGGGGAAAGGGCCATTTTCCAGACATGGAAATACATCAGTGTGCCCTTTAGTAACAGGAAATAGGAGAAAGCAACAGGTCCACAATATCCAGTGATTTATAATGTAACCTGTAGACCAGCTTTGCCCTGGTGTGGTCTGAGACCAGCTGCACCGGGACCCCCCAGGCACATGTATGCACTTCCCCGTCCTGGGCCCCGAGCTCTCTGGAGCTCCAGACACCCTGCACGCCTCAGCCCTGCAGCCTCAGCCCCGGAATTGGAAATTCCACATGGGCCTTCCCCTCGATTCCTACAACTGGGAAAACAACTGTCAAGGACCATCCAGAGAGCTCCCGCCTGTCCCAATGCACATTCCCACCACAAGGGGGCACGGAAACTGACCGCAGAAAAAACTCAGTCCTTGACAGCGGAGCGGTGGGGGCGGGGGGGGGGGGGCCAGTTTTTCTAAGAGAAGAATGTGAACCTGGGATAAGAAGGGGAGCCCTGGGGGGTGGGTTAGGAGCCTGACTCTGGAGTCAAGGACCTGGGTCTGGGTCCAACTGGACTCTTCTTAGTTGCGTGTCCTCAGGCAAGTCTCAGAATGTCTGGAGTCCCAGCTTCCTCATTCATAGAACAGGAATAATGATGTGAGTACCAGTCATCCTCTGGGTTTGCTGTGTTAACGAGATTCCAGAGTACATAATGCCACCAGCAGAGAGCCTGGGACAGCAGAGTGCTCAACTGATGAAAGCCACGATTTTTGGCTATTGTGAATCTGGCTTTAAAAGCAAGTGGCTAGGGTGGGTGATGGACATTGGAGAGGGTATGCGCTACGGTGAGTGCTGTGAAGTGTGTAAGCCTGATGATTCACAGACCTGTACCCCTGGGGCAAATAACACATTATATGTTAATAAAAATAATTTTTTTTTAAAAAGCAAGTGGATAGAGTGGTCTTTTTTAAAGATGCCATGAAGAATTTCCCTACTTCCCAAAACAAATCTCAGGAATACACTGCCCCAAATCTCATAATTGGAGATAAATAATTTTGAATTCCATTTTTTATACTGATAGGTTAAGTTTTTAGAACTTTTGCTGAACAATGAGAAAGTGCTGATAACATTAATAAAACATCATCTTGAAAGCACTGAAGAAACTATTAGATAATGAAGCATGGTGGGCCCCACGCTGGGGTAAATCCTGACCCTGCGAGGGGAAAGGGAATTCCCATGAGCCAAGCCACCACTGCCTTGAGGGAACTTGCTCACCCAGGAAATGAGGGATTCAAAAGTCAACAATTGGCATAAGGACAGAAAGACAGATCAATGGAATAGAACTGAGAGCACAGAAACAAACACACACACACACCTACAGACAACTGATTTTGGACAAGGTTGCCAAGACAATTTAACAGCGACAGAACAATTTTTTCAACAGACAGTGCTGGTACAACGGGATATCCATATGCGAAAGAATGAAAACAGACCCCCTACCTCATGCAAAAGTCAAGTCAAACTGGGTCAATTCCTCCATATCAGAGCTAAAACTATAAAATTCTTAGAAGAAAACAGGTGTAAATTGTCATGACCTCAGACAAGACAATGGTTTTGCAGACAGCATATCAATCTTGTACTTTTGAAAAAACCAGATAAATGAGACTTCATTAAAATCTGTGCTTCAAAGAATAGCTTCAAGACAGTGGAAAGACAATCCACCAAATGGGAGAAAATATTTGCAAATAACATATCTGATCAAAAGACTTGTACCCACAATGTATAAAAATGTAGAAAGAAAGAACTCCTACAACAATAAAGACAAAACATCTAATTTAAAAATGGACAGAGGCAGGGCCCCTGGGTAGCTCAGTCGGTTAAGCATCTGTCTCCAGCTCAAGTCACGCTCCCGGGGTCCTGGGATGGAGTCCTGCATTGGGCTCCCTGCTCAGCAGGGAATCGGCTTCTCCCTCTCCCTCCGCCCCTCCCCGCTGTTGGTGCTCTCTCACACATGCTCTCTCACTCTCACTCTCTCAAATAAATGAGCAAACTCTTTTAAAAAAACGAACAAGGGATCTGATCAGACATTTCTCCAAAGAAAATATACGAATGGCAATAAGCACTTGAAAATATGCGCAACGTCCCTGATTAGTCATAGGGAAGCACAGATCAAAACCATGATGAGAAACTTCAGCTCTGCTGGGATGGGTATAATCAAAAGGATGGATTCCAACAAGTGTTGCTGAGGATGCCGAGAAATCAGAGCCCTACTGCACTGCTGGTGGAAATACAGAACGGCGCGGCCTCTTCGGGAAAGAGTGGTACAGCTCGAAAAGTTAAACACAGGGGTGCTAGGTGGCTGGAGCGGGGGCAGTACGCTCAGTTGGTTGAGCATCCGACTCTTGATTTCAACTCAGGTCATGATCTCAGGGTCAAGAACAAGCCCCACGTCAGGGCCTGAGCTCAGCATGGAGTCTGCTTGTCCCTCTCCCTCTGCTCCTACCCCCACTCATGCTCTCTGTATCTCTAAAATAGATAAAATCTAAATAAATAAATAAATAAATAAAAATTAAAAACTTGAACACAGAATTACCAAAAGACCCAGCAATTGCACTCCCAGGTATATAACTAAAAGAACTGAAAATACATGTACACACACAAAAGTTCTACGTAGATGTTCATAACAGCATTATTCATAATAACCAAAGACAGGGAACAACCCAAAAGTCTATCAACAGATGAAGGGATACATAAAATGTATCTCTCCATACAACAGAGTATTATTCAGTCATGAGAAAAAGAATGAAATACTGATTCATGTCACAACGTTGATGAATCTTAAATACATCACATTAAGTGAAGGAAGCCAACAACGAAAGGTCCCGTATTACGGGTCTCTACTTATATGAAATATCCAAAACAGACAAATCTAAAGAGTTAGCAAGTAGATGAGTAGTTGCCAGGCCAGGAAATGGGGAAGTGGAGGGTGGCCGCTGATGGATATGTGTTTCTTTTTGGGGTGATGAAAACAGCATTAGATAGTGGTAATTGCACAACCACTGAATTGTAATTGGATACTTCAAAAGGATGAGGTTTATGGCATACACATTATATGTCAATTTTCTATTTTTTTTAAGATTTTATTTATTTATTTGATAGAGAGATCACAAGTAGACAGAGGGGCAGGCAGAAAAGGGGGGGAAAGTAGGCTCCCCGCCGAGCAGAGAGCCTGATGTGGGGCTCGATCCCAGGACCCTGAGATCATGACCTGAGCCGAAGGCAGAGGTTTAATCCACTGAGCCACCCAGGTGCCCCATATGTAAATTTTAAAAAGAACATAATCAAGGTAGTTTGCTTATTCCCACACTGCTCCTGGACAGCCTAGACAGTGGAAGAACTCCAGAACCCAAATGTTCCGGCTCCTCCTACTAACAGGTGTGTGACCCAAGCAAGTCATTCAAATTCTCTATGCTTGGGTTTCCTGTATGTAAGGGGGAAATGGTAAGATTACCCACCTCACAAGGTTACTGGGAGAGATAAATGGGAATGATGGGCAAAGTGCCTGGTCCACAGAGGGGCACTTACTATGCTAAACATGGCATCAGGAAAGCAGGTATTCTCAGCAGGGACCATATTCCCCGGGTGGTCAAAAACTGATTTGAGGGGCACCTGGGTGGCTCAGTGGGTTAAAGCCTCTGCCTTCAGCTCAGGTCAAGATCCCAGGGTCCTGGGATTGAGCCCCACATCAGGCTCTCTGCTCAGCAGGGAGCCTGCTTCCTCCTCTCTCTGCCTGCCTCTCTGCCTACTTGTGATCTCTGTCTGTCAAATAAATAAATAAAATCTTTAAAAAAAAAAAAAAAGGTTGAAACCCACTAATGGGTCTAGAATATTTGGAGGAAGAGAACCCTCGGGATTTTCTTTAAGCTCTGCGGGTAGCCTTCCCTCCACCTGATCGCCCACTTGTCCACCTCCCGCCAGACCTGGAGCCAGAAGGAGCAGGACTCCCCTGACCGGCGATTCGATGGGGCTCCACATTTCACACCCTCCACCTCCGATCCGAGATGAGCACGGACCTGACACTTCGGGCAGGTATGTAGCTGATTTCCAGCTTTGAGGATGGAGGAAGGATGCCAGCTCAGGGGGATGAGAGGACAAACTCTGGCCTGGGCAAGAGTTGACTCTGCAGGGGAGGGAGGGTGGGAAGCGTGAAAGGGACAGCGCCACGCTAACGCGTCTCTGTTTTCGGGGCTGTCGCAGGCAATGCATGCATGGAGGACAAACACTCAGCCAGAGGAGACCCAGCCCCACGTCCAGTTGTTCCAAAAGTTGATTCAGCCCCTGCTGGAGTGAGCACAGGTGTGGAGCTGGGCCTCAAAGCAAGCATCTCGTGTAAAAGGAGCCAATAATTAAATTCTCAGACACCCCTGAAGGAGAGACCTGGGAGATAAACGAACCCGGAGAAGGACAGGAAGCACCCAGAGAAAACACACACACACACACACACACACACACACACACACATACACACACACACACCCCCCCCCCCCCCCCCCCCCCCCCGATCAGGTTTCTCAACTCAGCCAGCTGATTCCCCACCTAAGTGCATTTCCTCTTTGTAGAAACATGGCCGGGAGCCGCAGACCATGCAAACTCCCCAGGCGGCACCGCGTCCTCCATCAAAGGGAAGTCAGGTTGTCACCCATGCATCCAGCACTGTTTGTCTAAAAGCAGACAGGGCGCTGCTGGTTTGCACTTCGAGGTGGAAACAAAGGGATTGAGAAAGAAAAGGGATGTCAAACCAAAGGCTTACCCCGAAGATCAAAGAAGAGGAAGCCCCGGTCAGCCCCAAAGGGATTTCCTGGCAGAAATCCCTTCCATAGGGGCGCCTGGGCGGCTCAGTGGGTTAAAGCCTCTGCCTTCAGCTCAGGTCATGATCTCAGGGTCCTGGGATGAGTGGGCTGTCTGCTCAGCAGGAAGCCTGCTTCCTCCTCTCTCTCTGCCTGCCTCTCTGTCTAGTTGTGATTTCTGTCTGTCAAATAAATAAATAAAATCTTGAAAAAAAAAAAAAAGAAAAGAAAAAAAAAAGAAATCCCTTCCATTAACAAAGCTCGGACTTGGGGTTACCTCGATGACAGGAGGAGGTGGTGGACCTGCTCTACTCAACACACGTCCTCAAGGAGGGCCCAGGGCCACTGGATTACATGCTCGGGGCGGCCTCCAGCGAGGGGAGGATGAAGTTCTGCGGCAAATGTGGGGGCAACTGTGGGAGCAGACGTTGCAACAGGCAGCTGATCGTCCTCCACGGGGGAGGGGATGCTAGACCACGGGACCCGGATCTGCAGCCCAGTTTCAGGCCAGATGTGACCCTGAACGTATTTAGATGTCATCAACATTTTTTTTTTATTTATTTGACAGACAGATCACAAGTAGGCAGAGAGGCAGGCAGAGAGAGACAGGAGGAGGAGGCAAGCTCCCTGTTGAGCAGAGAGCCCGATGCGGGACTCGATCCCAGGACCCTGAGATCATGACCTGAGCCGAAGGCAGAGGCTTTAACCACTGAGCCACCCAGGCACCCCAACATTTTTTTTAAAGAGAGGGAGAGGGGCAAGCGGCAGAGGGAGAAGGAGAATCTCAAGCAGGCTCCACACCCAGAGGGAGGGCTCGATCTCACCACCCCGAGATCATGACCTGAACTGAAATCAAGAGTTGGACACGCAACCAACTGAGCCACCTAGGAGACACCAAAGTCGACTGATTCAAACATTAAAGATCTTCTGAGAAAAAGACTGAGGTCCCCCAAGGGAGGAGACCTAGTGACTCCAGCAGCCACACCTACTCTCCCTGAGTGTCCCGCCTCTCCGCTGGCCCTGCAAATTCTGGCCCCGCACATTCCACCATCAGGGGAGCCAATTCCTTAAATAAATGTTTCTGGATCTTTCTCCCCACCACCTCCCTCCCCCCGTCCCCCTGCATGTGCGTATATTTATACATACACATACACGTATATGGGCACACGCGCACTTTCTTTCTTCTAAACCAACGTAATTATAATTAATTGTACACGAGGTTTTTAAAATTTGTAGCGACAAACTGGATGAAGGAAGGGAGACACGCAGAGACAGGAGGAATGTGAAACTCAGAGAGCGAGGGAAGGGGGTTACCCTGCAGCCTTCAGTTTGCAAATACAGAGGACAAAGGATGGCTACAAACTCCATTCTCACTCTCTATCATTTGAAAAGATAATATGCCCTACCATGTTTCAGGAGAGGGGTGCTGGAAAATCAAGCGACGGGATAAGGGACCTCAGAGGTGCATAGCAAGCAAAAGCTGACATGATCAGTGAAACCACGTCGTACTGCAGAACCGGGACTGACCAGACACCCCAGGAAAAAGGAGGTCCAGAGGCCTTAATTTGCCGAGTACCGGAGCCTCAGTCAGAAAATAAGAAAAAGACCCTTGCTGTCACAGACTGTTTACAGTGCTTGGGTCCTGGAGGAGTCCCATAGGCCCCTGAGGCCCCCCATCTAAGGGCTACAGCATTAGCCTCCCCGACTGGTCACAACCCACTTCCCATGACCATCCCAGTGATGCCAGTAAGCTGAGGAAGAAGTTTTAAAAGGCACCCCAAGTGTGGCGCACCTGGGTGGTTCAGCTGGATGGGCACCGGCCTTCGGCTCAGGTGTCAGGTCATGGTCCCAGGGTCCTGGGATTGAGCCCCGTGGTGCTCCCTGCCCAGCGGGGAAGCTGCTTCTCCCTCTCCCGCTGCCCTTCCCCCAGCTTGTGTGCATGCACGCGCGCGCTCTCTCTCTCTCTCACTCTCTCTCTCGCTCTCAACTAAGTAAATAGATAAATCTTTAAAAAAAAAAAAAAAAAAAGACATCCCAAGTGTTTTCGTTACCCACTGCGGTGTAACAAACCACCCAAAATGTAGTGGCTTCAGCTAATCATTTATTTTGTTCAGTCTCAATGCGGGCAGGGCTTGGCAGGGACAGTTCAACTCTGCTCCAGGAGGCTCGGGTCTGATCCCTGCACTGGGCCGGGATGCTCTACTTCCAGGACAGCTCCCTCACCCAGCCAGTGAGAGCTGCCCACCAGCTGGAGCGTCCTCGCTTGGCAGAGCAAGGGAGCTGAGTTCCAAGAGCCCAGGCAGAAGATGCCACGTGTCCTACGATCTAGCCTTGGAAGTCCCAGAATGTCACTTGCACCACATCATACAGGACAATCCACTATCCTGAGTCTCGGCCAGCTCCTGCTCCTCCCCTCTGTGTGAATGGCCCATCCAAAGACAGACTTGCTCCTTCAGCCCGGGTCCCTGCACGAGAAGGATGCACAGAGCAGAGTCCCAGCTTGAAATCGCTGCTGAGCCCACACATCAGCCAAGCAAGAAACCAAGATCTGTTGTTACAAGCCAGTGAGATGCTAGGGTCATCTGTTACTTCAGCAAAGCTGACCAAAACAATGCACAAAATTGCATTCCTTACAGCAGCCCCTCCCCGAGCCCTTCTGCCCTATTCCCAATCTCCACGAGTGGTTCCCCCATCCACCAAAAACTACCGTCCCTAGGATAAAGCCTAAATTCTTTTTTTTTTTTAATTTTATTTATTTATTTGACAGACAGAGATCACAAGTAGGCAGAGAGGCAGGCAGAGAGAGAGAGAAGGGGAAGCAGGCTCCCCGCTGCCCAGAGAGCCCGATGTGGGGCTCGATCCCAGGACCCTGGGATCATGACCTGAGCTGAAGGCAGAGGCTTTAACCCACTGAGCCAGCCAGGCGCCCCAAGCCCAAATTCTTAATGAGTGCATATAAACCTTCTGTGATCTTTGCATTATGTGCATTTGCTGACTATCGAAGAATATTCAGCTCTGCTACGTAGAAAAACAAAGAGCGTGGACGAAACCCATACATCGAGTATGTAACTTACAAGACATGCTAAAGATCGAGATCAGTGGAACATACGTGTAATGAACACAGATAAAATGGAAAGAACAAAGAAAAGCACTACCCCTAGTCAGAGAGTCGTGGACAGACCAAGTAAATCTTAAATATTATTAAGACACAAATCATGCCACCTCGGGACTGACAGTTAAGTCATCCCTGAATCAGCCACCCATTAGAGCCCCACGTATAGTCTGCCTAGGAACAGATGAAAAGCACAGCTGGCACACAGGTCTTCCAGGCACACAAGTCCTGAGTCTCCCCAGCAGAACAAGCGTGCGCCAGCCACACACACCCTCCACCTGCCGAGCCCCCTGCTTTAACCTCCTCCCTGGCCCTTGCAGCTAATCCTAAGGGTCAGCTGACCCCAGATCTCTCCACGTGCTTCTTGCTGCGTGTTTTGAAATTATTCAACGAACTGTGTCATTCACGTACCTTAACTTGGTCTGCAAGCTTCTCTACTCTGCGACTGCTGGGGAACCCTGCCTGGTCATGCTCTTTTTTTTTTTTTAAGTAACCTCTACATCCAATGTGGAGCTCAACTCATAAGCCCAAGATAAAAGCAGCACGCTCTATGGACGTGGCCAGCCGGGCGCCCCAGTTTTTAGAAGCTACTGCTGCATCTAGATAATTTCCCACACTACAGTCCAGCTCCATCTTTCTCCTCTGGCCTTATCTTGGGCCACGTCCCCAACTTATGTCTCTGTAGATGCAATTGTACTGAACCAGTCCTCAGGTGCAAACCTCTGTATCCTTCTGTACCTGCCGTTCTGCTGGGAAGCCCTTCACTCCTCTGCACCAAATCCGTTTTTCCTTTGAAACTTATCTATTACCTCCCCCGGAAGGTCCTTCCTGACCTACCCTGCCTTGGCATGGAGCTTACTTTAAAAAAAGGAATGGATCTCATAGTTCACTGTCTTCTCATTAATTCTGCAGTTCTCATTTGGGTTGATTGCTTAATGGGATTTTGCTTTTGGGGGGGCTTCTATGAATCTATGTATCTTGTACTTAACTCTAAAGTCCTTTGAGTTTAACAGGGCCCTGAAATAGTAAATAGAAAATATATATTTAAGAAAGACTTTGAACTTGATACATGTCACATTTCTTTCATATTTCTAGGATTATGGAACTCTTACAGATATTTAAAAATATCCTTTTTAATTCTGGATATCTCAAATGACTTTTTTAAAAAAATTTTTTTAATTTTATTGACTTATTTGAGAGAGAGAGAAAGCACGAGGGGGGAGAGGCAAAGGGGGATGGAGAAGCAGACTCCCTGCTGAGCTGGAGCCCCCCCCCCAACACCTTGAGATCATGACCTGAGCCAAAACCAAGAGTTGGACCCTTAACCAACTGAACCACCTAAGCACCCCTCAAATGACTTCCATTTGTGGTCATTCTATAGACTCCAACAACAAATAAATGAATCTTGGGAATTCAGTTTTTATTTACTCTTAAAGATTTTCTTTATTTGACACATAGAGTGAAAGAGAGAGAAAGAGAGAGCACAAGCAGGAGGATGTATAAGGCAAAGGAAGAGGGAGAAGGAGGGTCTGTACTGAGCAAGGAGCCTGATGTGGGACTCGATCCCAGGACCCTGGGATCATGACCTGAGCCGAAGGCAGATGCTTAACTGACTGAGCCACCCAGGCATCCCCGGAATTCAGTTTTGAAAAAATTGTAGCCTTCATATATTCATATTTTCATTAAGTCATTCATTAACGTATTTATTGAACATCTACTGTGTTCCACTTATTTTGCTAAGGTGCCACAACAAATACCAGTGGAGCATGGTAGATTCAGCTCAATTTTCAGTACGTTCTGCAATAACATTAACAGCTTTGTTTAGTAAGAATTGATGACCCAGGGACGCCTGGGTGGCTCAGTTGGTTAAGCAGCTGCCTTCGGCTCAGGTCATGATCCCAGCGTCCTGGGATCAAGTCCCGCATCGGGCTCCTTGCTCATCAGGGAGCCTGCTTCTCCCTCTGCCTCTGCCTGCCATTCTGTCTGCCTGTGCTTGCTCTCTCTCCCTCTCTCTCTCTGACAAATAAATAAATAAAATCTTAAAAAAAAAAAAAAAAGAATTGATGACCCAAAAGTCATACATAATTCTTTTGTTGCCAAAAATTCACTCACTATGAAGGCATTCATCCATTCATCTAGGGTTTATCAAGTGCCTATTATATGCCACATTGTGTGCCAGCGCTGGAGTTACATGTCCTATGGAGATACAAGGTGCATTCAGAGATGATGGTCCCTGTCAACTTGGGGAGCTCACAGTGTGGGAGGGAAGACAGCTAAGTAAATGAACAGTTAAAGTTCACCATGACAAGCACAATGGGAGGGCATGGATTGGAGGGGTGGTGGGCAATCCACTGAGCCAGGTGCCTGAGATCAATTCCTTTTTAAGTTTTAAGGCCCAACTTATAAAATGAAGTACAGTGTAATAGCCAGAGTGGTCAAAAAAATATCTCAGAATGTCTCCGGCTCCTGGTTGCGAGACCCACCAAAGCCTCTGATCGTAAATAAAATGAATTATCTGGATAGTAGCCGTCTTCCTTGGGGGGGGGTAGGCATCTTTCTCCCTCAGAAAATTAAGAAGTAAGTCGTTGCCATTAAGCAAGATCTTAAGTAAATCTTCATTAGAATGTATATTAAACGAAATAACTGTGAGAAATGCTAATTATCTCCCAAAATCTAGTCTTCCGTTCTTCCCTTCCCTTCCTTGTCTAGCGAGGACTGCAGTTTGCAGCCTGCCCTGCGGCTAAGGGGACAGGTACATGAGTGGCCTGTGAAACTTCTGATCCGAGTTTTTAAAGAGGAAGCTGACTGGCCCTTATCCCCTCTCATCCCCCAACCTGAGGGCTAGAATGTGCATGAGGTTGACAACAGCAGCGAGGGTAAAAGGAACCAGCCTCTACCAAGAGAGTGAACGAGGGGCGCCTGGGTGGCTCAGTGGGTTAAGCCTCTGCCTTCGGCTCAGGTCATGATCTCAGGGTCCTGGCATCCGGCTCTCTGCTCAGCAGGGAGCCTGTTTCCCCTTTTTTCTCTCTGCCTGCCTCTCTGCCTACTTGTTCTCTCTCTCTGTCAAATAAATAAATAAATAAAATATTAAAAAAAAAAAAAAGAGAGAGAGAGAGAGTGAACAAGACGGGCAGAGAGGAGATGAGGGCAACACACAGAAGGGAACTGGGTGCCTGGATGGCCTTACACAGCAGAACTGCCTCCCTGAGAGAGAAAGAAACTTCTAGCTTTTTGCTCTGCTGCAGTTCTGGGTCTCTGTTACAGTAGCTCTCTACATTAGCCTCTACCCTCCATAACACAGTAACTATGTTCCCTTCAGATGCTCCACATCTTTGAACTCCAGAAAGAGGTACAATTACGGAACAATAATTTAGGAACTCAAGAACAGAGCAGTCACATTTTGTGTTAAGGAATCTGCGCATACTTTATGTAATGGCGATATTTTAGAAATCCCGGCGTTGGTTTTAAGCCGAAATCTTACTATATAACAAGTAATATTAGCATATCAAGCTTACTCTAAGTTTAATAATTTATAAGAATTATGTAAGTGTTCAGTAAGATGATGTTTGGTCACTCAGATGACTTATGTTATCTAAAGAGAAGTTGGTTTGGGGAGGGAGAGGGTAGGGGCAGGGGAGGTAGAATGCGTGGATAGACTCTGGGGGCTCACATAGGTACATGTTCCATTTCCATACTCAGTGGTGAATTCGTGGGTATTTATCATATAATTTCAAATTCATCAGCGAATGAGGGCCATGCAATGACGAGAATACACTTTTGAGCAAGGATTAGGATTAACCCAAGTCTGTCCGGCTAGAATCCAAAAATAAAATACAGTGGTTTTTTGTTTTTGTTTTTTGGTTTTTTTTTTTTAAAGATTTTATTTATTTATTTGACAGACGGAGATCACAAGTAGGCAGAGAGGCAGGCAGAGAGAGAGGATGAAGCAGGCTCCCCACTGAGCAGAGAGCCCGACGCGGGGCTCGATCCCAGGACCCTGAGATCATGACCTGAGCCCAAGGCAGAGGCTTTAACCCACTGAGCCACCCAGGTGCCCCAAAATACAGTGTTTTAAGATATTTGAGCTTCTGAATAGGACAAATATTATTCAGAAATTCCATTAACCAGGGCGCCTGGGTGGCTCAGTGGGTTAAGCCGCTGCCTTCGGCTCAGGTCATGATCTCAGGGTCCTGGGATCGAGTCCCGCGTCGGGCTCTCTGCTCAGCAGGGAGCCTGCTTCCCTCCCTCTCTCTCTCTCTCTCTCTCTGCCTGCCTCTCCATCTACTTGTGATCTCTCTCTGTCAAATAAATAAATAAAATCTTTAAAAAAAAAAAAAGAAATTCCATTAACCATGGTCACAAATTTTTGCTAAACTTCTAAGAATGGTAAATTAGGACTTAAAAGCCCAAATTGGGTTTGATTTCCAATTATGTTACCATGAATGGACTCTTCATAGGTTTAAAAAAAAAAAAAAAAAAAAAAAAAAGCCAAGTATTGGCACTTTCATGATTCAACCTAATTGATAACTTAATTTGTAATTTTAATACACTGAAAATCATTGTTTTAAACAAAAAGGAACTTTCTGAGTAGTCTTTTCTGCTTTGGTGAATGCTTGAGCTCACCAAAAAATTTCACATCACCATTTGGTGTCCTTCTACTGAACACAAGAGAAGAACCATGAGCACTGCTGGCTTGGCCTCGGGTTAATGTAAGCTTTGTTGTTATGACTAGGAAAAGGCAATGTCTAGATATCTTTAAAACTACTAATGCACCCCTCTGGCTACTAGAAAGGGTATGGACACTGGTTAAAACTTTATCTGCCATTTAGCAGCTGATGGCTTTAGAAACGCCATTTAAGGGGCGCCTGGGTGGCTCAGTAGGTTAAGCATCTGCCTTCAGCTCAGGTCATGATCCCAGGGTCCTGGGGTCAAGTCCTGCATCAGGGCTCCCTGCTCAATGGGGAGATGGCTTCTCCCTCTCCATCTGCCCCCCAACCCCCACCTTGTGATCGCTCTCTCTCACTCACACTTACTCTCAAATAAATAAAATCTTTTTAAAAAAAGAAAGAAAGAAATGCCATTTAATCTTAAGGCTTCAGTTTTCTTCTCTTTAAAATGACAAGAATAGGGGTGCCTAGGTGGCTTAGTGGGTTAAAGCCTCTGCCTTCGGCTCAGGTCATGATCTCAGGGTCCTGGGATTGAGCCCCACATCGGGCTCTCTGTTCGGCAAGGAGCCTGCTTCCCCCCTCTCTCTGCCTGCCTCTCTGCCTACTTGTGATCTCTGTCTGCCAAATAAATAAATAAAATTTTTAAAATAAATAAATAAAATAAATAAAATGACAAGAATAATATCATATAGAATTGGCTGGATAAATGGTATTATTATTATTATTATCCTAAGTCTATATAAGGCTTGATAAAACATCAGGAGGCTGCCCAAGGAAATGGAGCGCCACAGCACACTGACGGCTCTCAGGCCACCCAAACATAGTTTCTTGCTCTCCTTTAAATATCTTTACCTATCTCATGGCCATTACTTCAGTCTACCTTGAATTCTAGTCAATTTTTCTAGTCTTCCTCCTGTCTTCCTTTTCTCTCATCCCCATACAATGGCTTGAAGACGGTGTTTGTAAAATGGAAATCCAGTGACGACGGCTATCGTCAGCAAAACCCCTGCTGGATTATCCAGGGGCTGGCAGGGATCACATGGTGGCTGAGTGAAGGCGGCAAGGCAAGGACTCAAAGCAGACACCTGAGGGGGCTTAGGGTCAGACTTCCACGAAACTAAGGGCATGACCGTGTCTGGGTAGAAGCCATCCCCTGAAGCTTGAGCAACAGCGAGTTTCCCTGGATTTGTGTCTAGGAAGAGAACTCCGGCCATCAAGAGGAAAACCCACGAACACAAGACAGGACTACATTTCCACGGTTTAGACCAAAAGATCTGAAGCGGAGCACGAAATGAGGAGTGGAAAAGAAGGAGGCGAGGGGAGACAGCCGGGGAGGGGCATCAGTAGAATTTGGACCTGCATGGCGGGAAGGATGCAGGAGATGAGATGAAAAACAGGTTGGGGTGTTCCTCTGAGACTCTCTTTTTTTTTTTTCCAGCAGAGAAATATATGCAACTACTTTTAGACAGGTTATGAAGTTGGAAGTGTTATCAGAATACTCCAGCGGAACTGGGTATTTACCCTAAAGATACAAACGCAGTAATCCAAAGGGGCACGTGCACCCAAATGTTTACAGCAGCAATGTCCACGATAGCCAAACCGTGGAAAGAGCCCAGATGTCCATCAGCAGATGAATGGATAAAGAAGATGTGGTATATATATACAATGGAATACTATGCAGCCATCAAAAGAAATGAAATCTTGCCATTTTCAATGACGTGGATGGAACTAGAGGGTGTTATGCTGAGCGAAATAAGTCAATCAGAGAAAGACAATTATCATATGATCTCCCTGATATGAGGAAGTTGAGAGGCAACGTGGGGTGTTTGGGGGGTAGGAAAGGAATAAATGAAACAAGATGGGATCAGGAGGGAGACAAACCATAAGAGACTCTTAATCTCACAAAACAAACTGAGGGTTGCCAGGGGGAGGGGGGTAGGGAGAGGGTGGTGGGGTTATGGACATTGGGGAGGGTATGTGCTATGGTGAGTACTGTGAAGTCTGTAAACCTGGCGCTTCACAGACCTGTAGCCCTGGGGATAATAATACATTACATGTTTATAAAAAAAAAAAAAAAAAAGAATACTCCAGCAGAGACATCTAGGAAATACATGGGGATAAAAGTTAATCACTCGGGCTGATCTGAAGAAGCGATGGGACGGGCTAGATGTTCCTCGAGCAGTGCTGCCCAGTGCAAACATGACATAAGCCCCAAACACAAGCCACTCAGGCAGTTTTTCTAGCAGCCACGTTCAAAAGAGTAAAAACAGGTGAAAATAATTTTAATAATATTTTTTTCTTTAACTCAAAATGTCTGCAAAAAAAAAAAAACAAAAAAAACGGAGTCACAGAGGCCAGGAAAGAACAGGGGGCGGAAATAGAAATTTACTTTTGGTTAAGACAGTTTCCTTCTGAGACACAAGTTAAAAACATGTTACTCACAGTTTCTGAAGAGGACGACGGTCTCTGTAAACTCTCACCTTGCACCCAAATGCTCTCTGTCACAAATGCTATGTGCTCTGCCTCAAGTATAAAAGGAGACACAAGAAACAGGGCCCATTTGTTCAAGTCATCAATGGACTGGACAGAGGGAAAGAAATACACAAAAAGAGGATTCAATATCACTTCAAATCACAACAGCCACTTACATCAACTCGGGGACCTCCCCTCCTCTGTAATTCCAGGCAGGATCTAGATAAGGTTACCAGACTCTCTCCTCCTACAGACCACATTAACCCTGAGCCTCTGGTTCAACTGTGACTATTTAAACACCTGCAACATCCCCTTTTTTTCACAACTTTAACATCTCTAGGTATGTGCAATCCACCATTAATTCTGAAGCTGGGCTTACCCCCACCATTCCTTACTTCTTAGAGCATGAGGAGTTTCCCCAATCACAACTCAGACGCACATTTAAAAGTGGGGAGACTCAGGAGTGCGCGCTGGTCCAAAGCCACCCATTACTAATAGAAGCCTGGAGAACTCTTCTTCCACTTCCCCTAGCCATGATAGAGAGCATCGACATTGGTTATCAGAATGGATTTGTCAGTTTATCTGTGCTCTCCCTACTGAAGCCTCTCTAAAAGGATAGTAAGTGGGGCGCCTGGGTGGCTCAGTGGGTTAAAGCCTCTGCCTTCGGCTCAGATCATTATCTCAGGGTCCTGGGATCGAGCCCTGAGTCAGGCTCTCTGCTCAGCAGGGAGACTGTTTCCCCCTTTCCCTATGCCTGCCTCTCTGCCTACTTGTGATCTCTCTCTGTTTGTCAAATAAATAAATAAAATCTTTTAAAAATAAATAAATAAAATAAATTTAAAAAATAATAAAAGGACAGTAAGTGAATTTTGAAGCCTTTAACCCACTAAAAACAAGGCATAGCCACAGGAGAAAAGCTCACACCTAAGGGTACATGGGGTGAGCCCTTTCAACATCACCAAAACAGAAGGTCAGGCTCCACACCCCGTTTACCAATTCAAACCTACCCTTTTGATCTGGGAGGATCAAAAGGTGTTTCCACCTGGCCTAGTAACCTGGCACATAGTAAACTATTAATAAATGTCTACTGAACTAGTGAATGAATGAAAATTTGGAGGAGAGAAAACTCCTCTCCATGGATTAACGTAATTATCATTATAGCAGTTAACGACAAAGAACAGACTGTCTACCTTACTCAAACACAGAACACGTGTATATTAAACAAAAAGTTTAAAATTCCAAATCTGTTTAAAGTCTTCGATTATAGTTATTAATATTCGTGGGAGCTTCAATTACACACACATATGCATTCTATGCATCTGATTCTAAGTATATGAAGTAAGGAGACGACAAAGACAGAAGATTCATTTCTGTAAAGTCACTTCAGTCCAGGTAGACTGACAAGGTAGCTAGCCCACAAATCATTAGCCCCACCATATTTTATAGCTGAAATCAACAGTAGCTAATCATTATTAGTCAAATTTTCCGATCGCGGGCCTTAACCGTCAGAGCTGAAACCCAACAACCACTAACCACTTCTTCATTCACTGAAGTGAAGTCACTGAGTGACTATTCTAGGGCAAGCTGGAAGCTAAGCTAAAAAGACCCAATTCCTGGGGAGGAAAGGATAAAAACTGGAAATATGAAGGGTGATTTAAAGTGGATGGTGGGGAGGGGCGCCTGGGTGGCTCAGTGGGTTAAGCCTCTGCTTAAGTCTCAGGTCATGATCTCAGGGTCCTGGGATCATGCATTGGGCTCTCTGCTCAGCAGGGAGCCTGCTTCCCCCTCTTTCTGCCTGCCTCTCTGCCTAATTGTGATCTGTCAAATAAATAAATAAAATCTTTTAAAATAATAATAAATAAATAAAGTGGATGAGGGCACAGCGCAGGCCTGTCCCGTTTGGTGTGAAGCATGAGGAACATCCCCTTGAGACAATGATACCTGAACATAACTCTAGGGTGAAGCAAGGTTAACTTCAAAAAGCAGGAGCACATCAGGTCATAGAATCCCTGAAAACCCAAGGCTAGCTTGGCAGAGGTGCCCCCACGGTAGGCTGGAGCAGTAGGAAAAAAGCTGAAAAGCCGTTACGGTAGATAACAGATCAGGAAAGTCATGGAAGTCTTCCAAAAGTAAAACTTCTTCCAAGAAAATTAAAAATATTTACATCTCAACATTTTTGAATGTTCAAAATGTTTACTCTAATTTTTTTTTTAAGATTTTATTTATTTGACAGAGAATGAACAAGCAGGGGGAGCAGCAGAGGGACAGGGAGAAGCAGGCTCCCCACTGAGCAGGGAGCCCAATGGAGGTCTCCATCGCAGGACCCGGGGATCATGACCTGAGCAGAAGACAGACCCTTAACGGACTGAGCCACCCACGCACCCCTCTAATTGAAATCTTAAAGGTTATTTTTTTTAAGTACATGAATCCAGATTGGAAACCACTGCAATAGAAAAACGCACCTTTCAATCTTTCCTTAGTTTGCTATCCCTCTCAATCTTGGTTCCTTGAGAGAATTAAGCCCTAATTAATGAACAGGGCCGTCAAGTGGAACGAGCGTCTCCTGACTCGCATCTAAGTGGTCCTAGCTCTGCACTCTCAGAACCGAGACAACAGTTACTCATTTTCGGTGGGTTATGGTATACCAACAAGGAAGGGTATCTGATGAGCTAGCAGCACCACAGAACTCCATACTTAGGCATACAACAAAGTATTCAAACCTGAGATAAGATTTTAATTCCCACGCGGGTGCTATGGTTTCGCACACTTAGAAAATCTTACTTTAACGCTAACCGACTTGCCGGAGGGAAGAGGAAAGGGAAACAAACCGATTAAAAGCAAATACTTCTAAGTGTTCATGAAAACAGTTATCTCAGCGGAAATCTGCGCAGACCGCACTGGGAGGTCCAGTCCCCCTCCAACAGCTGAGTGGACAGAACCGCGGTCCCCTTTACAGAAAGGGAACGGTTCTGCCCAGACTGGACGACCGGCAGGTGAGCGGCTGCACCTGGCAACTGTCAGGCTCAGCACCGGGTCAAAAACAAAGTCTGTGCGCAACCGAAGTCATACAGACGCGGAGACCATCCGTGGGGCGCCCTGGTGGGTAAAACTCGCGACCGACAGGGCCATTTTTGTGCCCTCAGAGATTTCGGAAAGAGACTGAGGATCTGCGGTCTTTCCGTGAAGTCAGGCTCAACCCGACCGCAGCCCGCAGTGGGGGAGGCCGTCGGAAGCGCACTCCAGGTGGCCAGCGCTGATCGCCAGATTTGCAAGGCAGGAGCCAGGCCTTCCCATACCCTCGACCCGGCACGCCCGGGACAGGGAACGTGTCGCCGGTCGCAGCAGTTCCGGACCTCTGGTCCCCCGTCCGGGCTCCCGAGGATATCGCACGCAGAGGTGCCCCCAAGCCCGCCCTCGAGACCTGAAGCCCGCGACCTCCCGACTCGCATAGACCCCGCTCAGCGCCCGCCGGGCCGGCGCTTCCGGCAGCCTGAGCCCCGAGGCCGCGCCTCCCGCCGGCCCCGCCCCCCGCGCGTCCCCGGCCCCGCCCCCCGCGCGTCCCCGGCCCCGCCCGCACCCCGCCAGCCCCGCGCCCGCCCACCTGGCTCTCGCCGACGCAGAAGACGCGGCCGCCGCGGCTCAGGCACACGCGGGCGTCCCGGGGCCGCGCGGCCGCGCCGCAGAAGGTGAAGGAGCAGCGCGAGGCGCGCAGCCGCTGCACCGTGGCGCGCACAAGCGCGGCCGGTCGGCGCCCCCAGCGCGCCCACAGGTACAGGTAGCACAGCGTGATGAGCATGACCGGCCGGCCGGCGGCGGCGGGACGCGACCCCCGCACGCTCGCACCTCGGGCGCTCCCCTCCCGCCCGGCCCCGCCCCACGCCCGCCCTGCGCGGGCCGGAAGAGGCCGCGCCATAGGGGTGAGGCCGCGCGGGCTGGGGAAGGCCCGCGGACGCGGGAGCGGGGGTGGGGGTGAGTACGGAGGGAGGAGCGAGGCCTCGCTGGTGGGGGAGGGGCGGGGGAGGAGGGAGGGAGGAGGGAGGCTTCGCTGGGGGCTGGCCAGGATGTTGGGAGGCCTCGCAGGGGCGTGGGTGGGTGAGGATGGAGGGAGGCTGCGCTGGGAGGAGGGAGGCCGCGCTGGGGGCAGCGGTGCGGTTGGAGGGAGAAGGGAGGGAGACCGCGCTTGCGGAGGGGGGCGGGAGCCGGGAGGGAGGAGAAAGGCCTCGCTTGGGGATGTTGAGGCTTGGAGGGAGGCTGAGCTGGGGCTGAGGGTGTGAGGATGGAGGGAGGCTGGGGGGCGCTAAGGTGGGGAACCGTGAGCTTGGGTGCTCCCGCACCCCGACACTGGTGGGGGAGGGTGTGATGGAGGGAGAAAGGAAGCATAAGGGAAGAGGCGGCTGATAAGGTTGGCGAAGGACCAGGGGATTAGGCCCATTTGGCTGGTTTAAGCCAAAATCCAGCTTCCCTTTCTTGGAGAGCTGGGAGGCAGATTGAAGAAGGGCCTGTGGGTATGTGTACATTAACTAGTAGTACCATATGGGATTCAGCTAACACACGGCCTCTACGCTGTACAGCTGGGAAAATAAGGTGAGACTAGGTTTAATATATTATTCTAAGCCTTCTTGCAAAAAGGATTTTACAATAAATTACATAAATTCACAGTACAATTATATATATATATATATATACACACACACATATATATATGTATATATATATGACTCTAAATATTTTAAAATAAGGACTGAAAATAAGTTGAAGATAGACCAGCACTAAAAAGACTGCCTGGTATTCATGTATATGTGAGTTACCAATGTGTGAGCATCCTAAAACCAGAAGAAGAAGGGAAACTCATCAATTATGATTCAAGGTTCTTGTCCCCTAAGAGAAGCATAATTATTGTTGATGGTGACAGAGATCTCTCCCATGGAACCTCATTTGTTTTAAAAGGCAGTTTGCGGGGTGCCTGGGTAGCTCAGTCGGTTAAGCATCAACTCTTGATTTCTGCATAGGTCATGATCTCAGGGTCGTGGGATTGAGCCCCCTGTCAGGGTCCACATGCAGCAGAGAGTCTGCTTGAGATCGTGTCTCTCTCTCTCTCTCCCCTTCTCCTTCTCCCTCCCCCCTCTCCCCACCCCTGCTACTTCCCCATCAGCTCATGTGTGCACTCTAATAAATATTTTTTTAGTGCTCGCTTCGGCAGCACATATAATAAATTTTTTTTTTAATAACAAAAGGCAGTTTGCAAAAAATCAGTGTCCCCAGCAACTCTGAAATGTAGCAAAGATTTTCCCTGTGCTGCTTCCTACTCTGGCCTTTGCTATAAGTAGAAGGTCTAATGCAGTAGCAGTCAGGGACACCAATCCCAGGTCTTACTTAATCCAACGATAGACGTTTGAAGTGCCCTGACCATTTATTCATCTGCTTTAAATCAGTGGTCCAGAAAACCCACTTCCAGAACTTCAGATTTACAGTCAGGTGACAGAGGAACTTTTTCTCAGTGTATACAGCAATAATAGATTTTAAAAGAGAGAATCGGAAGAGAAAGAATCAGCCTCAAAAACAAGGTAAGCATCACAGTGGACCAGAAATAGAAGGACAGTAAGTGATGGGCAGGGCTGAAGCCATATCCTCCACTTCCCTGCAGGACAGTGGCAGTTGGAAAGGGATTTCCCGCATGGTCACAAGGCCTAAAATTGTGTCATTGGGTCCCTGGAGGAAGGAAGGAATGAGTCCTCCTGAAGAAGGCCTTAGCCGTTCCAGGATAACACAGGCCTAACAAGTTAGGAATAAGAAAATGAAAAAGCTTTACAAAGTGATAAACCCTGAGGTTTTACCAGGCAAACCCTTCAGATAGCCTTCTTAGAATTAGCTGAATTATGATTCTAAGGACACATCCCCTCCACTCCAGCTAGGTATGAATAGGTCATCTCCTCTACCTGAAGGTCATCTCTAGTTCTTCCAAGTTCCTTAAGAGCTTTGCAGTCCCACCTTCCCAGATACCGTAACTCCATCGAGCCAGAATGGGAACTTTCCAGGTTAGCCCTTAGATGCTTCAGGATGTCATGGCTCAGAAGACATCATGAGGAAGGGTAGGGGTCAGTTCTGTGCACAGCTCTGGGTTATAAAGAATGGGGACCATAGTGGGTCTGAGAAGTTGGTGAACTGAGAAGTCGGTGAGGTCCTTTCTTGACCCTTGGACTGAGGAGCCCTGTTACCATTCAGACCCAGGAAGGAGCACAGGAAGGCAGAGGAGTAAGAGAAGTTAAACAGGCACATGGTGCTCTGTTTATGATCCCACCTAAAATAAGGATAACAGCTCAAGGATGGAGCTTATCATTCCTGGATAGCAAAGGGAAAGGATGCAAAAATAAGACATCAGGGGATCTCAACTGTGTGCATACCTGATTCACCCCTTATAGTCCCTCGCCACTCAAAGTGTGGTCCCTGGACCAGCAGCACTGGCATCACCCGGGGGGGCTCACAAGAAATGCAGAACCCCGGGCTCCACCCCAGACCCACTGAGTCAGCATCTGCCCTTCCACAAAATCCCCCAGGTGATTCACAAACATTAAAATTTCAGCAGCACTGTTGAAACCCGCCTCTGTCTCTCCCTAGATTTGGGTTGCTCTGGACTCTCCACTAGACTATTCCAAACTGGTGTGGAGAACAGACTAGGAAAAGACCACAGACAAGGGATTCAGAAGCAAGACTGTCCTTCACCAGAACGTCACTGCAGAAAGGAATTGTGGCATTCACCTGCCAACAACCAACTCAGTAACTCGTCACCATGCCTGGCTTCCTACAGGAAAAGCCGACTCCAAGTCTCCTGTCTGCCTCGAGGAGGCATGCCCTGGAAATGACGGTTTGGGGATAAGGCAGGGTGTTAACCAAGAGTATCCCTCACCCAGAGGAGCTGTCCTCCCCGCCCCCAGCCTCCATTAAATAGATCAACTGTTCCTCCCCAGGGGAAGCTTATCTTGCTAACAGTGGCTCTGTCTGCTCCCGGAAAGCACCCTGAACCCAAATGATCAGAGCTGAATAGGACAGTTTGCCAAGGGATCCCAGACTAGCCAGAAGCATTTAGTAGATGCTGAATTTTAAATAGGTCTCACTGTAAACAGCTCACATTTAGCAATGGAACTAGGGTCTGTCTCCACTTTATGTAGAAGAATTTATTCCCTCCACATCAGTGTTGGAGAGCTAAAAAAATTATATTCAGAGATCCCAGGGTCTCAAGAACGACCCGTCTGTTTGAAAAAATATCCTCCATAAAAATGATTTAAATACACATTTAATTGAAATCATGAGGTTTTTGTTGGTAAAAGCTGTAACTTGAAGAGCTTTTCTTTGACTACTTGAACGTCTATGGTAATGTGTGTCTATGAGCCAGAAAGTGTCAGGGAAACTATCCGTATGTGCGGTTAACCGTTAATGAATTAAACTGTTTTAAACCAATAATCCTTTCCATTATTGTTTTAAACCCAAAAAGAAAAATTCAATTTGGATTGATAGAAACGAGCTACTGGCAAAAGAATAAATTAGAGCCTTGGGCTGTGATCAGGGAGGGCCTCAAAGGGGGGAAAAATTGTCATTTTAAATCTTGCTGATTAGGAAATTCCAGGCCCCATGGAGGTAGGAATCAAACCAACCACCATCTCACCTTGGTCAAAGTTCAATTTTGGAATCCCAATTTTTAAAAACATTTGTTCCAAATAGGAAAATTTTGTATTAAATGCCTTGTAAAAAATAAATTATTCCTTACATAATTAAGGAAGCTGAGAATGTATAATTTTTTAAAGATTTTTATTTATTTATTTGACAGAGATCACAAGTAGGCAGAGAGGCAGGCAGAGAGAGAGAGGAGGAAGCAGGCTCCCCACTGAGCAGAGAGCCTGATGCGGGGCTCGATCCCAGGACCCTGAGATCATGACCTGAGCCAAAGGCAGAGGCTTTAACCACTGAGCCACCCAGGTGCCCTGAGAATGTATAATTTTAATTGCATTTTATTTTTATAAACTTTGGTTATTTTTCTAATAATGCTTTTGGAAGTTTTTTTGGTTTTTTTTTTTTTTTTTTTTTTTTTTTTGTTTTTTTTGCTTTTGGAAGTTTTATATTTATCAGAACGACTCTAAGTTCTACACAGTCTGTAATTAGGGGCGCCTGGATGGCTCAGTGGGTTAAGCATTTAACTTCTGCTCAGGTCATGATGTCAGGGTCCTGGGATGGAGCCCTGCCTGCCTGTGGAGCTCAGAGGAGTCCGCTTCTCCCTCTCCTGCTGCCCCACCCCGTCATGGGTGTGCACACTCCCTCTCTCAAATAAATAGATAAAATAAAATCTTTTTTTAAAAAAGTACAGATAATAGGGGCACCTGGCTGGCTTAACCAAAAGACACTTGATTTTGGGGTTGTGAGTTTGAGCCCCAGGTTGGGTATGGAGGTTATTTAAAAAATAAAATGTCTTGGGGCGCCTGGGTGGCTCAGTGGGTTGGGGCCTCTGCCTTCGGCTCAGGTCACGATCCCAGTGTCCTGGGATCGAGCCCCGCATTGGGCTCTTTGCTCGGGGGGGGAGCCTGCTTCCTCCTCTCTCTCTCTCTCTGCCTGCCTCTCTGCCTACTTGTAATCTCTGTCTGTCAAATAAATAAATAAAATCTTAAAAAATAAATAAATAAATAAAAATAAATAAAATGTCTATATATATACAGATAAAAAAGACAAGATGTGAGTTGTGACCCAAGAATTAAAGGATGCTTTCACATAAAACCTTAAGAGCCTATATTTGATGTGTCATTATTTCTTAATTATATATATGCCAAATTAATTATATATATATGCCAAAATACTAGCTATCTCCCTGCAGCAAAAATAAACATATCAAGTGGTAGTAAGTAGGTCAAGATAAATGCTAACTGGGAAAACCATTTGAATTTATTCATTATAAATCTCGGTATAACAATATGTAACATATTGGTAAGAGAATGTTACATATATTTTAAAAGAACTAAGTTTTAAGATAGGATTTATTTATCAACTACAAAATGTATTGATTCTAATATTATCAGTATTCAGTAATAGGCAGAACCAGTTAGTTTGGCCAGAGATCACACACGTGTATCTTACAATTATATTTTAAGTGACAGTACGTGGACACAGTGATGAGAAAATGAAACACAGTCTACAACACTGTTGTAGACTGAGCTGATTTCAAAGTGGAATGGCGAGGGGGGCCTCCCTCCCCACTCCTTCACGATCTGGAGGGGGCTGGGGACCGCCTGCTAAATTCCACTGCCTTAGAAGAACTTGAAAGTGTCAACTATTAGAATAGCTTAAGGGTATTCTTAAGCTGAAAGCAGGATGAAAACAGTGGAACCAAACTCTCCATCAGGTGAATACGTAAGGAGTCACACCAAACCAGAGGTTATGAATTACTGGGATGCCTGGCTGGCTCAGTCAGTCGAGCTTGTGACTTTTGGTCTTGGAGCTGTGAGTCCGATTCCTCATTCCGGAAAGGAGGTAAGCTTCCAAGAAAAATAGGGTCATGTCAGAAGGATACAGGAGCCAACCCAAAGGGCCCCCCACTAACCAGGCATTAAATTTATGAAGAGTCATGAGATCTTGATGATCCACAATAAAAGTTTTAAGTATTCTAAAAGACGTAGAACATAGTCAGCACTGCTCATTTTTATTGATTATGTTTGTGTTACTGACTTCTTTATCCTATTGATGAAATTAGTAAACTGTACATTCTCCCTTTAGAAGGCTGTTTCTGAGCTAAGGGAGAATCATCCATACAAAGACCTCGGAAGCTGTGATATCAAAGCAGAGAGAGCCAGAACGCAGCCGCATCTCGTTTTAAGGCTCCAGAAGAGGAGTGGCTCAGTGGGTTAAGCCTCTGCCTTCGGCCTCGGGTCGTGATCTCAGGGTCTCTGCTCAGCGGGGAGCCTGCTTCCCCCCCTTCCCCTTCTCTCTCTCTGCCTCTCTGCCTATTTGTGATCTCTCTCTGTCAAATAAATAAAATCTTAAAAAGAAAAAGGCTCCAGAAGAGTGAAATTGTCCTACTGTAACACAGTACAAGATGTCTTAGGTCCAAAGACCTTAAAAAATCAGACAAATTTTGAGACTTGATCAGCCAGTGTGGTAAAGACAAGCTTCTCTGGGGGCAGAATAAGTAAGGCTTTGATTTGAATCCAGAGAGGGGCTAAGTGAGATGACAGAATCACCTATGTGACCACAATGGATGGGATCTGGTGTCTCATAAAGACTCAGCAAAACTCTGATGATCAGTGATCTCCATTAACCAGGACAGTAAGTGTTTTCTTAAAAAAAAAAAAAAAAATCCATCTCTGACTCCAATAAAATTTTGAGTCAAATACTGACAGAAGAAACCAAACCACAGATTCATATTTCTGGGTTAATAAGGAATCTGTGTGTATGTGGTTTCTGTATGCCTGAAATGTGTTAGAGAATGTGGCTATTTTAGGTTCAGCCTTCTAAATCTGACTTGAAATGGGTACTTGTAACTTGAAGCCTTACCGAGTACAAACGGTATTGAAACATCTAAGAGAACATCAGGTTTGCCATACTGATAAGCTTAATTTGCTAGATTTATACAAATTGTTTAATCAGGCAGCTGAAGTACATTAAAAAAGGAAATTTAATTTTCCTTCCAGACGGGGATGCTGAATACCCAGGGCAGGAGGACCCTTCCCTACCTCTTACCATGTCCATCTCTTGTTACAGTTACAGTCTCTGCAAAAGCATCTCTATAAATAAGCAGATATAATTGTGTGTATGGTAGGTCTCCAGAGCAGGAGGAAGAAATCAGTCCCCTATATAAGACGCCACTACATGTCAGCATTTGGAGAGGGGCCCATACTCCACAAAATGATGGCTCCTGAATGTTTTCCTGGGCAAACACTATGACCCTGTTCAGGGAGCCTTTTGAATCTCGTGACCACAAGGCCTGCCTTCCTTTCCATCCCCTACTGGGCATCCCAAGCCCTCGTCTCTCTTGCCTGTGCCACTAGGCCCCCTTCCCTACTGGCCCTAGACCTGTAGCTTCTATCTGCATCACTCAAAGATCTGACCATTTTCAGTTTGCATCCGTTTCATCATTCTGCAGCATTTGCTTTCCTGACTAGGGTGTCCCTACCAGTCATGTAGAAGAAACCATTATAGATACACTGTAGATTTCATATCGCAAATTGGCAACAGAGGTAATGAAGGTGCCAACACACCAAACATGGACCAGCGAGGCAGCCCAGAGAATAGAAATAGCAGAAAGTCACTACCTACCCCCAAGGAGATGGGGTGACCTCAGCCTGGAGCCAGGGTCACCGGGTGGAACAGTCAGCCTCACAGGGAAAACAGCTGGTGCTGGGGACCCTGCCCGAGCTAGAGAGAAGAGAGGAGTTCCCCTGGCTTCTCCAGGCCTCGGGCCTCTGCCATCCCCCTTGACACACCTCTTTGGAAGCTAAACAAGAAGAGCCTCAAAGAGCCTCCTTCCTTGCGAATTGCTGGAGCGAGAGGGAAAGAGGCTGGGGCATGAATGGGTCAGAGCCAGTCCTTTCTCAAACTCTTCCTTTGAGGTCTTTCAAAAGTCATTATCTGTTTCTGTGTCCATGTTATGGACTGAATTGTGTCCCCCCGATCCAAGCTCTAATGCTGAAATTCTAATCCCCAGTACCTCAAAATGTGACTGTATTTGGAAATGGGGGCCTTTAAAGTGGTGACTAAGGTAAAGGGAGGTCATGTGGGCAGGCTCTGGTCCGGGATAACTGGTATCCTTAGATTAGGACACAGATGTACACCAAGGGAAGATCACGTGAAGCGAAACCTTCAGAAGTAACAAACTTGCTGATACTTTGATCTTGGACATCTAGCCTCCAGACCGTGAGGACGTGTACTTGGCCTGTTGAAATGCCCTAGTCTGTGGTACCTTGTTACGGCAGCTAGGGCAAACCGGTACGTCCGAGCTCTCAGTGGTCCTTCCTCCGTCTCTCTCACTCTTCTGTGCACCACTGGTCTAGAAGCAGTCTTTGCCCCCCACTCCGGCCTCAGCTACGTTCTCTTCCAGGGTGGTTCGTTTGCTCTCCAGGTCTCAGTGGCCACCCCTTGGGGCACGATGTCCAGATGGCTCCAAGGCCACAATCATTGTTTCTACATTTTTCACATGGACCCAGAATGTAGTCATCTTGGAGTCCTGCCTTCACCTCATGTCCTCTAGATCAGAGGATGGCCTCTCCACCATCTCTTGAGAGTTTCATCTTTCCATCCCACCTTCCAGTCCAAGCGCCCATTCTGCTCTCATCAGGACTAACATAATAAATAGCCTTCTGATGATTCCCTGTGGATCCCCTGCTTCCCGAGGCTCTGTAATCCAGCACATTGTGACTTTGTAAGGTCAACTGTGATCTCATCCGCTCCCCTACTGAAACCCTTCATTGTCCAGCCCTGCCCACCAGGGAGTTCAACGTCTCACCTGTCATTCAAGACTCTCCACTGTACTCTGCTAGCCGGGTCTCCGCCGCCCCCCCGGCCCCCGCCATCCAGCCACTTGCTTACTCACTCCGCGTCAGCACACCTTGCACTATGCTAATCACTGTGTATATTCTTACATTCAGACCTCTCAACTCTGCAGGGAGGCTGTTGTCCCCATCTTGCAGAGGAGCAATCGGGTGACTTGCTCAAGGTACCACAACTGGGTGGGGAAGCTGGAGGCTGAATCTGTGTCGTTCTGACTCCAACGTCCTTCACCATATAAACCAGGCACCTGAGAGCAAAGAATGCTCTATGCACAACAATAATCAACAGAAATGAGACTCGAGATGCAAGAGGGAACAGTAGCAGAAGGTTCAGACAGTGGGGCTGCTGGCCCGGAGGGCAGCCTCTTGTACCCAGATCAGACAGGCCGGGATTGTCCAGAATTCGCACACATCTAAAAACTGTAAGTGAGATTTCATCAAGATCCTCCTGGCAAACAGCCTGTTCCAAAACCCAAAGAAACCTGGGACACAGTTTCTGTACGACAGCTGAATGTCACTGGTTCAACAACATCTTAAAGAACCTCAAGTATAGGGCACCTGGGTGGCTCAGTGGGTTAAAGCCTCTGCCTTCGGCTCAGGTCATGGGATTGAGCCCCACATCAGGCTCTCTGCTCGGGGGGGAGCGCCTGCTTCCCTTCCTCTCTCTGCCTGCTTGTGATCTCTGTCAAATAAAAAAATAAAATCTTTAAAAAAAAAAAAAAAGAACCTCAAGTATAGGAAAATCCAAAGTTAAAAACTACAGTGTAAATGCTATGATACATTTTTTAGAAATCTAAAAATAATAATAATAATAAATGCTATGTGGTATCCTGGATTGGATCCTGGAACGAAGTGGACATTAGTGAGAAAACCAGTGAAATCTGAAGTCTGTAGTTTAGCGGATGTACTGGTTTTGATAAACCCATGGTTGTGTAAGACATTAACACCGAAGGAAGCCGAGCAAAGAACTCTGTACTATTTTTGCAACTCTTGTAAGTCTAAAATTATTTCAAAATAAAAAGTCATAAGAATTAACGGATGACCTTCTACTGAATTTCTTTGGCATTTTTCTCCCCTGTCCCTAACTAGCCACATACGGCCTTCAGCACATCATATCTCTCTGCATGCCAGTTTTCAACTATTTTAAAAAAGAAGGAGTGACATAAACCAGATCATCCTCAAGCTGTAAAGTTCTGGGATCCTGGGGTGCTTGGGTGGCTCAGTCGTTGGGCATCTGCCTTCAGCCCAGGTCATGATCCCGGGGTCCTGGGATCAACACCGCCCCCCCTCCCCACTCCGCATCTGGCTTCCTGCTCTGTGGGAAGCCTGCTTCTCCCTCTCCCACTCCCCCTGCTTGTGTTCCCTCTCTCACTGTGTCTCTCTGTCAAATAAATAAATAAAATCTTCAAAAAAATAAAAATTAAGTTCTGGGATCCTAACATATTTATGACACGATTCTCTTTACAAAGAACTGATTTGCAGTCTTGTTCACGTTCACAACCCTGGCGTTTAGCACTGTGCCAGCACGTGGTGGGTGCTCAATAAAAGTTTTTGAAACTAAACTGGCTCATACCTCCATTTGTAAGATGAGGTAGAACTGTTAACTCTTTTGCCTAGTTGGCCACTAGAGAGCGAAATGCTCACAGAATTTTCTCCACTGAACGCAAATTCATCTTCCTCCAACAGAGGGGAGTGGACCTTCAGGTCCCATGCATATAAAAATCCATCCCTGGTTGGGGGAAGGAAGTCACCATCTGTGCATAGTTTTCTATCCATCAGAGAGAAACTCTTGTTAGGGTGATTAGTACCATAAGCTTCTAGAAGATTAGGCAAACACGCACGGCACTCAGCAGGCTCAAAAGTCTAAACCACCTCAATAGATCAGAAGCTGAACTGCAAAACAGTGGGCCCCCCCACCTCAAGTACTTGTTGTCTTCCTATTTCCTGAACAAAACGGGCTGCACTTTGAAAGGCTGGTTAAAGAGCTCATGTGAATGACTGGAAATTGACTAAAACCTTTACAACCAGAATGAAGACAGCCTCAGCATCGCATCCTCTCAGCAGCCCAGGGCTGAGCCTGTATGAGCTGGAGTTTGCAAGGCAAAGCAGCAGAGACCTCCATCTGGAGTCAGGCATCCTGGGTTCAAATAGTGCCCCACGACCCCTGGTTCTCCCCATGGGCACAGACACAACACATACAGTGACCATGTGACCGCGGGCAGGTGCCTTTGTTCCCACAGTGGTCCTGGAGGATAACAGCATCCACATGATGCTGCCTGAGGTTCAAGAAGGTGGCGGGCACACAGGGCCAAGTAGTGACTGATCTGATCCAGGAATGGCTCGCTTGGTTGAGTCAAAAGCAAGGGAGTAGAACAGCAAGACGCTTTAGTTTCATCTTCCTAACTCTTAGAGGTGAATATCATAACCTCCTTCTAACAGCACAGGAAAAGGGCTATGGTCTACCCAAAGCAAAGCTCCCTTCAAGTAGATCAAGTTGTCTTTCTCAAGCATGGAAAAGGGTGTCCCCAAATGTTCCTGAGCTGGCTCGTCACAGTGCCTCATGTCCCTACTATCTGACCCTCTCCCTGAGCTGCTGTTATTTCATGTCCCAACAGAATGAGATTTAAATTGAAGTCAGGGTCAAATTCTGGACTGTGGCTGCTGTCAGTGTCTACATCAATTTAGAAAATTCAGAGTAGACATCCTCCCCCCGCCCCCCAGTGTGTAGGAAGGAGGACAGAAACATTGTGATCTAAGTTGCTGCCTCATGATTTGAGGAGTAAAATCCCAGACAGAGCCTGAGCCCTGAGAAAGGGACAAGCAGAGGGGCATCAAGGGAAACTGGGAGAGGGACAGAACTGAGGGTCAAAAACTTCAGGGGTCATTCGGCAGAGCGCCCTAGGAATGTCACCCAGCAAAGCACAGATGAAGATAATTTATCAAAAGGCAAACTCAGCCTAAAATTACAGCCACTTCGGTAACACCCAGCACCCATGGGTCCTCCCCCTGTGGCTGCAAGGGGCAGATGAGTCACATAATAACTGAATTTTCTCTTCTCCCTCAGCCAACCTAGACATTTTCTCCTAGGAACTGAGATTCAGGGAAAGTGAATCCCTGCTTTAAAAAATAATACTAATAAATAAAAATCACACCTGTTACCAGTTTTTTTACTGGAAATTTCATGAGCCTAGCAAGCAAAGCCTGGTGGAAAGAACCCGTGGGAGAATGGGAGCATTACACGCAGACATGTAGCGGCTTAACATTCCCAGGCCAGCGCAGCTTTGCTTTCCTGTTTTCACTGAACTGTGTTTTTACAGACATACCAGCATCAAGACTCCAGGAAGGGCTCCAGAAAAGCTGCCATGCCCCCTTGTTGGTGTCCGCTGTTTTGCGGGTCACCTTGTGATTCTTTAAAATGCAAACGTATTTCTTAAATGCTATATTCCTGGTGAACATAGCTAATGCATAGAGTGGTCAAATCTGAGTTCAGGTACTGATCTCAGGGTCTCGATCTACGGTTGTGATGGGTTCCTTGATGGGCATGGAGCCTACTAAAAACAACAAAACAAAAAAACCCAACAACAACAACAACAAAAAACTAAACCTATACTATAGATAAAAAATGAACTAAATAAAATGAATTTATGCAAATCCCGCTTCTTAGCGTCAAAAGCATGGCAGGCAGTTTACAGTAAAATAACAGTAAATGTGGTGGATTAGAAGGAGAAATTCACTGTGCGAAGGGAAGCAGCAACTCTGTAACCACAGGGCTAGTTCGTACCGGGTTTATCAAGCGCTTGTAAATCCCTAAATAGAGTAAGGGCCGTTTACCGGAGAAGCCAGGAGCAGATGACGCAGCTGAATGGGAACTGCTTTATACGGCCCGCTTTGGACAAGATTTCAACCCTGCAAAGATGATTGCATCCAGCACATCCCCCTCCCCTGGGTCAGGAGTCCTGATTAAGAAAAGCAAAACCAGAGGAGCAGGAGGTGATCAAACCCTTCCCGTCTATAAATAACTCCCCTAGGGGAGTAACAGCAGGATCCAAGGCAGGAAACCCCGAGCGGAGCCGGAAGAATGTGGCCATTTCTTGGAGAACCCCTAGAGGAGCGTGCGCCCAGGGCCCCGTGGAGGGGACCCGGGCACTCAGCCTGGCCAGACCCAGCACTGCCATCTGCGTGGCACATACCTTTGCCGGAGCCCGTAGGGCCAACCCCCCAGGTCGGGCCCTGCACCTGCACCCGCGCCGCACGACTGAGTTGCCGGCCGCTGCAGAAACGCACTGGAAGGTGTACCCAGGACAGAGCAGGTGGCAGCGGGGGAGGGGGCAGGGGGGGCCTCGGAAATACACAGTGGGAAAGGCCAGGTCGGAAAACCCCTCGGTGGGGCCCCACTGCCGAGAGCAACCCCAAATCCTGTGTTGGCCACCGCAGGCCACACTGGCGTGGACTTCTGGCTCAGCCTGGGCACCCTTCTCCCTGCCCTCCTCTCCGCCCTCCTCCACTAGGCCGCCCAGAGCACGGCCTGGCCTGCCCCCAGCGTTCTCCTACCTGTCCTTAGGTTTTGCCTTAAACATCAAAATGTCACCTCCTCATGAAGGTCTCGCTCCACCCCCTAGGCTAGGTGAGAGCCCCCCCACAGGAGGTCACCCCCCCACGCTCACGGCCACCCCCAAGGACAAAACCCCCCCCCCCCCACCCAGCCCCCCCCCCCCCCCCAGGCCAGGGGGAGGGCCCCCCCCCCCCCCCCCCCCCCCCGCAACTCTCTCCGGCAATAACACTCACCCACCACCTTGTTATTGAACCCTTGTAATTGAACCCTGTGTCTGTCTTCTCTTGGAGGCTGGAAACTCTACAGGGGCAAGGACGAGATCTGTCTTTATTGCGCGCACAGAGTGAAAGGAAGGTGGCTGAAGGTTTTGCTAAATGAGAAGGAAAAGTGGCCAAATGGGGCCCCTCTTGATAGGATGTTTCAGGAAGGAGGTGCAGATTATGGGTTTAAATTGCTTATTCTCGGGCGCCTAGGTGGCTCAGGTGGTTAAGAGTCTGTCTTCAGCTCAGGTCATGATCCCGGGTTCCTGGGATGGTCCCTGCACCAGGCTCCCTGCTCACCAGGGAGCCTGCTTCTCCCTCTCCTCCCCACCCCCCATGCTGTCTCTTGCTATGGCTTTCTCTCAAATAAATAAATTAAACTCTTTAAAAAAATTTTTTTAAAATTGTTTATTCAGTGGATTTCTTGTTCCCATGCTAGGGGATAACTGCTTCTTTCATCACAAGGGTAACTGAAATCTGGACATCCTGTTCCTTTACTAGGGGCACTTGGTACATTTCCACTGCTGCCTCAACGATGAATGGTCATAATTTTGCCACCTAATCCCTGAAGCCTTCACTGTCAGCACAACAGTTTCAAGCAAGAACTTGAGCCTTCCCCATCTGTGTTTTGGGGAATAGGGAATTCATTATTCTTTGGTTCTATGGTAGGACCTAGAATGCCCCATGGTGTTGATTAGGAATATGGCCACCCGCCCCTTCAAAACAAAACAAAACAAAAACAAACAAAAAACCAAGGAGATAAATGCAAAGCATCTGGGAAAAGGAATGGAATCTGACCTCCAGTTAGGTGGTTATGGGTGGCCTCCAGGTCGGAGAAAACCTCAAGTTGAGATCTCCTGTCACTGCTGAGGTTTCTAGAAAACACAGGAGAATTCAGGGATGATCAGAGTAAATGCATTCAAGAACACAGTTCCTGACAGCTGCAAAATGTTCTACATTTGAGTGTTCCATGATTTGTTCACCCCTCTCCTGTTTTTGGACTGTTTTCTACCCCAGTGACTGCTCACACAATGCTGAGGAGAATTGTCCTATACAAAACTTCTTCGTCACCTTTCTGGTAATTGTTGAGGATATATTCCTACGTTCCTATAAGTGAAATTACTGGATATAAGGATATAAGCCTAAGACTATATAAAGGATATAAGCCTAAGACTATGGGAACCTAAGGCCAAACTTCTTACATTGAATGTTGTATCATTTTATCTCCTAATAGGGGACAAACTTTAAAAAAAAAAAATCTTTACTACTTTTAGGGGCACCTGAGTGGTTAAGTGTCCAACTCTTGATTTTGACTCAGATCATGATCTCAAGTCATAAGATTGAGCCCCACATCAGACTCTGTGCTGGGAGTGGAGCCTGCTTAAGATTCACTCTCTCCCTCTCTCTCTGCCCGTTCCCCCCTCTAAAAAATACAGATTTGGGGGGCCTGGGTGGCTCAGATTGTTTAGCGTCTGCCTTCAGCTCAGGTCATGGTCCCAGGGTCCTGGGATAGAGCCCCACATAGGACTTCCTGCTCTGCGGGGAGCCTACTTCTCTTTCCCCCTGCCACTCACCCTGCTTGTACTCTCTCTCTATGTCAAATAAATTTTAAAAATTTTTTAATAAATAAAAATAAATCCTTACTACTTTGGTTAGTGAAAAATGGTATCTTAATTTTTTTAATTTTTTAATTTTTTAAATTAACATATAAGGTATTATTAGCCCCAGGGGTACAGGTCTGTGAAGCACCAGGTTTACACACTTCACAGCACTCACCATAGCACATACTTTCCCCAACATCCATCACGAAGCCACCCTCTCCCTACCTTCCTCCCTGCCGGCCACACTCAGTTTGTTTTGTGAGATTAAGAGTCTCTTATGGTTTGTCTCTCTCCCGATCCCATCTTGTTTCATTTATTCCCTTCCTACCTCCCAAACCCCCCACGTTGCCTCTCGACTTCCTCATATCAGGGAGATCATATGATAATTGTCTTTCTCTGATTGATTTATTTCGCTCAGCATAATACCCTCTAGTTCCATCCATGTCATCGCAAATGGCAAGATTTCATTTCTTTTGATGGCTGCATAGTATTCCATTGTATATATTGGTATCTCTCTTTAAAAGAGTGGTTTTTCTTTCCTTTTGAATTACTGGAAAAACTTTTTTTTCAATGTTTTACTGGTCATTTGCATTTCTTCACCTATGAAGGAGATTTACAGTGCACGTTAAAAAAAAAAAAACAAACAGCAAAACTAGAATACAGCCAATACCTCTATACTTCTTATCTTTCCCATCCCATACCCCTGCCTCCTCATTCTCAATATTCCACTTATCACTCCCTTGTTTTAAAAAATACATCTTAGGGGCGCATGGGTGGCTCAGATGTTAAGCCTCTGCCTTTGGCTCAGGTCATGGTCCCAGGGTCCTGGGATCCAGCCCTGCATCGGGCTCCCTGCTCAGCAGGAAGCCTGCTTCTCTCTCTCCCACTCCCCCTGTTCATGTTCCTTCTCTTGCTGTGTCTCTCTCTGTCAAACAAATAAATAAAATCTTAAAAAAAAAAAAAATCTTAAATACAAATGAGTATATCCCTATATGGTACATGGCTTTGTTTTAGTTTTATAAAAATATTATTCAATATATATACTTCTGAGCCTTACCCTTTTCCATGCAATGTTTCTGTGATTTACGTACATAATTTTGCATAGCTGCACTTACATTCATTTTCACTGCTATATGATATGCTATTGTATGACTACAACATCGTTGGTCTAGCCCTTGTCCAACTGATCGATACTGAGTTATTTCCAGTTTGTTTGCTGTGACAGATAGTCCTGCTCTGACCAACCCCTTACTTGTCCCTGGAGCAGATGGGCAAACATTTCTCTGGGTGTGGACCCAGGAAAGGGATTACTGGGCTGAGCTAATTAATATTTGGGTTTTTTTTTAAGATTTTATTTTTATTTATTTGACAGACAGAGATCACAAGTAGGCAGAGAGGCAGGCAGAGAGAGAGAGGAAGCAGGCTCCCCACTGAGCAGAGAGCCTGATGCGGGGCTCGATCCCAGGACCCTGAGATCATGACCTGAGCCAAAGGCAGAGGCTTTAACCCACTGAACCACCCAGGTGCCCCAACATTTTGGTTTAAAAGGTAATACTAAACTATTTTCCAAATTAGTTATACCAATTTACCTCCGATTACCAGCAGATTTATTTGTTTTCAACTGAATACATTTTAGGGCAAATACTTGTTCTTTTTCAATTTGCAGTTTATACAGATTTTTACAGCTGCCTTGGAGAGTTATGAGGTTCCCAAACACAAAACTTCACACTGTGGTTCTTGGGAAAATCCTCTAGAGGCAATGAGCCAGCTAATCACAAATCCCTTATTGTCCAAAATCTAGGTTTAGGTCACGATGGCTTGGAGTAGACCCCTGGTTCACAGGACAACAGCAGGGGTGTGACAAGCCTAAAGTCTGCTGTGAGTTTGGTGTGGGGAGTTTTCCTAGTGACACAAGAGTCCTGTGCACAATAGCGCAGCCGCTTTCAGAATCTCCTGCTATTTGTAGCTCAATGCTGTCACCTCCCCTATTACGTACAACCTTCTATTTAAATCAGCCACTCTTGGCATCTCAAGCGGCTCCTCTTAAAGGCCAAAAAACATTTACACTCTTTGATCTGGGATTCAGAGTTGTGGGCATTCATTCTAAAAATGCTAACAAAAGAAGGAATTAGATTCATAAAGATATTGATAGCAACATGGGGTATGAGTGCTTTTTTTTTTAATTGGCAAAACATTTTGTAAATTATTTTAAAACAATCTCTACACCCGACATAGGACTCAAACTCACGACCCCAGATCAAGAGTTGGATGCTTGGGGCGCCTGGGTGGCTTAGTGGGTTAAAGCCTCTGCCTTCGGCTCAGGTCATGATCCCAGGGTCCTGGGATTGAGCCCCGCATCAGGCTCTCTGCTCAGCAGGGAGCCTGCTTCCTCCTCTCTCTCTGCCTGCCTCTCTGCCTACTTGTGATCTCTGTCTGTCAAATAAATAAATAAAATCTTAAAAAAAAAAAAAAAAGAGGGGCGCCTGGGTGGCTCAGTGGTTGAGGCCTCTGCCTTCAGCTCGGGTCATGATCTCAGGGTTCTGGGATCGAGTCCCGCATCGGGCTCTCTGCTCGGCGGGGAACCTGCTTCCTCCTCCTGTCTCTCTCTGCCTGCCTCTCTGCCTACTTGTGATCTGTGTGTCAAATAAATAAATAAATAAAAAGAAGTCTAAAAAAAAAAAAAAAGAGTTGATGCTCTACAGATTACACCAGCCAGGCACCCCTTCATTGGAAAATTTTAGATGTTCCACAGTAGGGAACATATTACGCAAGTTGGGGTATATCCACTAAGTGGTACGAGGTGTCCCACAGACTTTTCTTCTTCCCTGAACCATTTGAGATTAAGTTGCAGAAATCATAACTCTTCAGTCCTAAGAATTGCAGGGTAAATTTCCTAAACACAAGAAGTTTCTCTGCATACGCATGTTGCAATGTTCAAATTCAGAAGATCTAACACTGATCCAAAGCCAATCTCTCGTGTTCAGTACATGCTCACATTTTACCAATTGTCCCAGTAACAGCCTTTATGGCAATATTATCTTTTCCAAAGTCACACATTTCATACAATCTTCATGTCTCTTTATTCTTCTTTAATCTGGACAGTTCCTTAATCTTTGTCTTCTGTGACCTTGACGTTATTTGAGAGTCAGGCCCGTATTATTGTCCCTTAATTTGTGTTTGTCTGTGTCCTCATGATCTAATTCAGGGGATGCATTTTTGGCACATGATGTCAGGTCACTCTTATTGATGATGCTGACTTTGACCACAGGGTTAAGGTGGTATCCACCAGATTTTCCCACTATCAAGGTGACGGTGGAGTGTGACTCTGTAATGTCTCCCAACAAGCTTTCACCCAGGGGGTTTAGCATCCATGAGTGATTCCCGCCTGAGTCAGTTATTGCTGTCATAGTTGTAACACAGTTACTTTTCTAACCCTGCTGTGCCTTCAGCATTTATTAGCTGGTACTCTACTGTAAAGAAGAGCTGTTCCTTTTACCTCTATTTATTTATTTGTTTATAAGATTGTTTTTTTAGTATCATTCTCGACTCATGGATCCTTTTTTTTCCAACGTCATAATTCACTACTGTCCTTATTCATTTTGATTTCACATTGCTCCAAATTTGGCCACTGGAAGCCCTATCAAGCTGGCCCCTGTGTCCCTCCTGACCTGTCTCCATCCTTCTTTCTGCCCCTCCTTGCCTTCAGCAGCCACAAGCTGTTCCTGAGTATCTTTCACTTGCCCTGCCCCTTCCCAGAGTAAGCCAGAGATACGGACCTAAGAAATGCTCCTGGCTCTTGGAGTGGCCCTATTCCCCAGGCTTTTTCAGCAGGCAGATCTAGGAAGTAGATTCCAATCCACAAAGTTCTCCCTTGCTGCCCCTCCCTCCATGTTTGTTCACACCCTACTCCAAGGGAGAATCCTGACTCCCACCCACAGTACAGTCATCAATTTACTTAATCCTGCAATACTCAGACAGTATTTTCAGAATTGCTACCCCAGACCACTGCCAACTAAGGGAAATTCAAAATTTCTTTGTAGTTTTGTTTGCTTGTTTACACACAAAAGGTATACAGAGATTTGTGTTCAAAAGTAATTTGGGTTTACTTCCTCTGCAGTTAATTTACTATAGCATTTAGTTCATTTGTTTACTTCTGCTTGTATTCAATTTTAGTTTTCTCTCATCCTTCTTTGTTGATTTAATTTTACTTATTGAATATAAAAACATCCATGTTTCTACAAGTCAAAACTACCCCAAAAAAGTACGCTTGAATACGTCTTTCCTCTTAGAGTTTCTCCCCATTCCCACCCATCCACTCTAAGTAACCAATTTATTAGTTTCTAGTTGATTCTTCCTGAGTTTTCTTTTTTAGCAAAAATAAGCAGATCCTTGAATATTTTATTTCTCCTCATTTTACACAAAAAGTAGCATAATATATGTACTTTTTTTGTATTTAACTTTTTTCACTTATCAATATATCCTAGAAATCACTCTACATCAGTTCATAGAGATCTTCCTCCTTCTCTTTAACAACTGTATAGTACCTCATTGTATGAATGTCCCAGTGTATTCAACCCCTTGTCTATGTATTGGCACAAAAATTGTCTCCAAAATTTTGTCATCGCAAATAATGCTGCAATAGTTAACTTTGTACATATACATACTTTCATGTTGGCTTAAGTGTTTCTTAAGGGTGAGTTTCTAGCTGTGAAACTACTGGGTAAGTACATACCAACTTTTGTTAGATGTTGCCCAATTCCCCTCTGCAGGAGTTGTACCGTCTTGTATTCCCACCAGGAATGTATATGAGTGCCTGTGTCCCCACAGCCTGTCCTCTCGCTTTTGACTTTTGCAAACTGGGTTAAGTTAGAAACGGTATCGCAGAATAATGTGCTTTTCTCTTACTGTAAGAACCTACGAACCTAACATCTTTTAAGGAACAGTTTCATACTTTTTTCCCCCTGGACTATCCATTTATGTCTCTTGCCTTTTTAAAAAGTTGATTGGAGGGGCGCCTGGGTGGCTCAGTGGGTTAAAGCCTCTGCCTTCGGCTCAGGTCATGATCCCAGGGTCCTGGGATGGAGCTCCACATCGGGCTCTCTGCTCCGCGTGGAGCCTGCTTCCTCCTCTCTCTATGCCTGCCTCTCTGCCTACTTGTGATCTCTGTCTGTCAAATAAATAAATAAAATCTTTTAATAAAAAAAAAAAGATTGGAGGGGCGCCTGGGTGGCTCAGTGGGTTAAAGCCTCTGCCTTCAGCTCAGGTCATGATCCCAGCGTCCTGGGATGGAGCCCCGCATAGGGCTCTCTGCTCAGCAGGAAGCCTGCGTTCCCCTCTCTCTCTGCCTACTTGGGATCTCTCTCTGTGTGTCAAATAAATAAATAGAATCTTAAAAAAAATTGATTGCAATTCTGATCTTTGGTTCCCTCAGTCTTGTTTACTTATGTGGGATATTAAGCTTGTATCTGTGATATACGTTGCAAATATCTTCTCCCCATCTTCTACCTTCTTCACGGTAGGCTTCTGTTTGCCCATGACCCGACTTTTGTTTTTCGGCGCTGGCAAACGTACCATCTTTTATCTCCTTGCACTTGGACTGGGTCATTAGAAAACCTATGCCAAACCCATGCTATGGAGCCTTCCCCCGCGTTTTCCAGCCGTGCGTGGGCCGGCCCTGCTCCCTCCCGCTATCGCTCGCACCTGGCACACACTTGCGTTAGAGACAGCGGCCGGGAGCGGACTGGCCGCGACAATGGGGGCCGCGGAGCTGCGGACCGCGGGCCGCGCCTGCGCACTGACAGGCGGGCCCAGCCAGCCGGGGACCCGCGGGGAGGAGCGCGAGGGCGGCGGCGCTGCTGGGTCGCCGGGTTTCCTCTAGGCCCTTCCGGAAGCGCCGCCCCCTCTCGCGCGCCGGGGAGGGTCTCCCGCTCGCGACCCCGCCCCCACCCCCGGCTGCGGCCCGCTGGCCCCTCCTGCCCCGCTGCGTTCCCACCGCCCCCGGAACGGACGCGAGCCGCCGGGTTCGGGGCCGCGGGAGGGCGTGCGATCTCCGGGGATGTGTTGGCGCCCGGCGCTTCTCTGACGTTAAACGCGGGAAACAGAAGACCTCGTTCGGTGGGTCTCTACCAGCTTTCTCTCCCCAGCGTCGTCCCCTCCTGACGGTTGTTGTTTTAACCCTCCTCCATGTAGTCCTCCAGAGTGCCCCCCCTCCCAACTGCCGTCTAGATCCTATCTCAAGGTGCTCGGCAAAAAGGGGGGCTTCCCGCTGGCCTGCGCCGTTCGTCCTCTCTAAGGGGTTTCTTGGTCCCCAGCACGGGGTGTCTTGTCTTCTCCAACGCCAACAACCGGGCTCGGGTTCTCTGCCCCCGCTTTAGATGCCACCTGTGTTTCTGCCACGCAGACGACAAATTCGTGGGTTCCCACCCGCACCCCTCCCGTGTGATGATTCCTAGAACACTCGGAGCTCGGGCAAGGGCTTTACCCACCCGTGCGCTGTGACCAGTACACGTCTCGATGCGCAGGTCGATGGAAGAGAAGGCCGGAGTGGGGGGTGTCCAGAGCTTCTGCGACTTTTGGACTGCCCCACCCTGGCAGCGCCCAGCCCTGAGCCTTCTCCTTGGGGGTTTTCATCATTTCATTCGGTAAGTGGAGGCTGAGATAAGTGAAGGTTACAGCCCTCTGGACCCTTGGTTGGTTCCCCAGCTCCCAGCCGTTCCGAGCCATTGGGGAGCACACAGTCCCCGCCTCTTTCCCGTAACCTCAACCCAGCAACTTCCAACGGTTTGGGAGCTATGGGCCAGACCCTGGGGACAAAGACCAAATAGGTTTTTATTATACCACACCCCCCCCAAACCCATAAGTAATCATGAGAAAAACATCAGGTAAGTTCCAACAGAGCATCATGCTACGAAATACTTAACCTGACCTTAGAACTGCCTAGGTCATTAAACTCAAGAGGAATCCAAGAGGTTTTCACAGCCAAAAAGAGCCTATATTGATGGTTAAATGTAATGTGGTATCTGAATGGGCTCCTGGGACAGAAAAAGAGCATTAGGGAAAAACAGAAAATCTGAATAAAGTACACACTATAGATAATAATATCTATGTAGCTCTATTAACTGTAACAAACACACTGTAATAACATATTAACAGGAAAACGGTTTATGAGGTCTCCACCCATCTTGCAAATTTTCTGTAAATCTAAAATTATTCCAAAAATAAAGTTTATTAAGAAAAAAAAAACAAACACGTATGGGGGCAGCTGGGTGGCTCTGTTGTCAAGCATCTGCCCTCAGCTCAGGTCATGATCCCAGGGTCCTGGGATCAAGCCCCTGCATCAGACTCCCTGCTCAGTGGGAAACCTGCTTCTCCCTTTCCCACTGCCCCTGGTTGTGTTCTTCCCTCTCTCACTGTCTGTCTGTCTGTCTGTCTGTCAAATAAATAAATAAACTCTTTAAAAAAAAAACAAGTTTTGAAAGACCCTTCAGTTTTCAGGACACACCTTTAAAAGGCAGGGAGAGAATTTGTAAATCACTCTCTTGTATTTATGGTCAGTATGCTGGCAGGTAAGAAGAGAAAACTAGAATGGAATCTTTGTGGGACGCCATGATGCCCGTGTATCAGACACAAAGAGAGGGTGAGGCAACCCCCCCCCCCACCGGCCTAAACGAGGAAATACAAAGGGTCAGAGTGTGAAGAGGGGTGGGGTGAAAGCCCTGGGCCTGCTGTGAGGTGTTTTCTCCCTGCCCTTCCTTCAACCAGGAATAGCACAGAGTGTGTTAGTCTGTGTCCCTGCATTTGGAGGACCCGGTGGACACGCGTCTGACATCCCGTAGGAAATCCAGTTGGAATGACCAACTGCTTTGGTGGCAAGGCTGGGAGCATGCAGCTGTCTGCAGTTCTTGTAGGGGTCCTTGAATCCCATGTGGGTCATGGGGGAGAAGATCGGGCTGGCAATGAGTCACTGAGGGTCCTGCTGAAAAGGGCTACCTAGGAACAGAGGGAGGAATGTTGGATTTCTAGGGCTGAAAAAGAAGTTGCAAGTTAATTCCCCAAATCAAATTGCATGTGCCAGAATTCTCCAAGTTGGAAATCTCCAAAGAAATTCCAAAAGTACCCATGAGAGGAAAAGGCGCTGAAAAGTAGCCGCTGAGGGAGCCTCCCAGCAGGTCAGACCTGTCCTATCCTCCCACTTCTCCCATCCTGGCTGGAGATGGAGCCCATGGTGGGGAGCGAATGGGCAGGGCGCCAAGGAAGTCGAAAGAAAGCAGCAACCTCCAACCACACCCCCTCCTGCAGGCAGGTAGTTGCCAGCCCCTCACCTACCACTGACCTTGGAATGGAACTTGAAGGACTGATCCATAGCTAGGACTGGAAATACCAGTTTCTGAATTGAGAATGAACTTGTGACTTAAAGTAACCCCTAACATTGTGTGTCCTACCTGAAATGAGCAGAAAAGTTTTGGGTCTACATTAGGGGTTGAATTATATCCCCCCCCCGCCAAGAAGATATATTGAAGTCCTAACCTTCGGTATCCTAGAATGTGACCTTAATTGGAAATGCAGTCACTGCAGATGTCATTAGTTAAGACAAGGTCATACTGACAGGAAGAATTGGGCATGATGACCAAGGCAGAGACTGGAGGGACCAAGCTAGGTAGCCACCAAAACAGGGAAGTGGCAAGAAGGATTCCCTTATGGGTTTCACCAGGAGCATGGCCCTGCCAAGACCTGGATTTTGGACTTCCAGCCTCCAGAACTGTAAGACAATAAAATTGTTGTTTTAAGACATCCAATTTCTGGTATTTTGTTACAGAAGCCTGGGAAACTAACACAGTCTCCTAGAGTTTTCGTCTGGGGCAGGTCATATCATTTCCACGGGATGTACTTAGAGACGTAAAGTTGTGTCCATTATGTTCTATGAGTCATGTATACAGTATACCCCATTCCTCCAACCCTCCTGTGCCATAAATCTCTCAGGGACCAAGGGACTCTAATGGGCTCCTGGCACAGAAGCCTAGGCCCATAGAGGACCTGGTTAATGGTGACCAACTCAGGCACCTCTTCCAAGAATGTAGTCTGAGATAGAGTCATGAATGGGCATAATGGTGTATGCCTGTCTAAGGTTAGTTGCTGAGGCATTGCTTGTAGCAACAGAAGGTTGGAAACCACCTAAATGTCCATCAGGTAGGGATAGTTAAATAAATGTTGATACTCCACACACTGGCACACTGTACAACTCTTAAAAAAAAAAGATGAGGCAGCTCTCTGTGCATTGATACGGAAAGGGAAATATCTAGAATATGGTAATCTACCTTTTGTGTAAAAGGCGAGGGGCTGATAAGAAACCGTAAGTGTATTTGCTTCTATTTGCATAAAGAACCCTAAAGCCTGCACAAGAAGCTTTGGAAGGGGGGGAGGGGAATGTAGTGGAAAGGCACAGGGGTGGGAAGGAGGCTTTCCCACTGCCACTTTTTATGCTGGGTTGTTTTTCGAGCCATGTGAACACAAGATCTGCTGATGAAATGAAAAATGAATAAGGAGGGGACACCTGGGTGGCTCAGTGGGTTAAAGCCTCTGCCTTTGGCTCAGGTCATGATCCTGGGGTCTTGGGATCGAGTCCCACATCGGGCTCTCTGCTCAGCAGGGAGCCTGCTCCCCTCTTCTCTCTCTGCCAGCCTCTCTGCCTACTTGTGACCTCTCTCTGTCAAATAAATAACTAAAATCTTTTTAAAAAAATGAATAAGGGGAACATCAAGACAACTGGTTTCCTAGAGTGAGGGGTAAATTGAATATACAGCTGACCCTTGATACACATGGGTTTGAAGTGCACAGATTATATACAGATTTTTGTGGCTTTTTTCTGTAAATACAGCACAACACTGAAGTGTATTTTCTCCTTTGATGATCCTTTTTTATTTATTATTATTTTTTAAGATTTTATCCATTTACTTGACACACAGAGATCACAAGTAGCATAGAGGCAGGCAGAGAGAGAGAAAGAGTGGGAAGCAGGCTCCCTGCTGAGCAGAGAGCTGGATGTGGGACTCGATCCCAGGACCCCGGGATCATGCCCCAAGCTGAAGGCAGAAGCTTAACTGACTGAGCCCCCCAGGCATCCCTATATTTGGAACTTATATTGCCACCATAATTAAATTTTAACTTCCTAAGATATATGCTAGGTAGTTTGAGGTTTTTTTCTCTACACCCTAATGTTTAGGTACACTTTTTTAGAGTTGTTTCCTCAGGTTACAGAAGCTGACAATGCTTTCTGTTGTGTTCAGTGTAAATCTTTGGCTCTCTATATGGTAAATATTTCAACTTACGTTAATTAAAACTTACCTCGTTCTGGTGTATCTTTTTTTTTTTTTTTAAGAGAGATTTATTTATTTATTTATTTTTAGATTTCATTTATTTATTTGACAGACAGAGAGCACAAGTAGGCAGAGAGGCAGGTAGAGGAAGAGGGAGAAGCAGGCTCTTTGCCGAGCAGGGAGCCCAACATGGGGCTGGATCCCAGGACCCTGAAATCATGACCTGAGCCGAAGGCAGAGGCTTTAACCCACTGAGCCACCCAGGCGCCCCTGTACATTTTTTTTTTTTTTAAGATTTACTTCTTTGGGGCGCCTGGGTGGCTCAGTGGGTTAAGCCGCTGCCTTCGGCTCGGGTCATGATCTCAGGGTCCTGGGATCGAGCCCCGTATCGGGCTCTCTGCTCTCTAGGGGAGCCTGCTTCCTCCTCTCTCTCTCTGCCTCTCTGCCTGCTTGTGATCTCTCTGTCAAATAAATAAATAAATAAAAATCTTTAAAAAAAAAAAAAAAAAGATTTATTTCTTTGAGGGCGCCTGGGTGGCTCAATGGGTTAAGCCTCTGCCTTTGGCTCAGGTCATGATCTCAGGGTCCTAGGATCGAGTCCCACCATCAAACTCTCTGCTCGGCAGGGAGCCTGCTTCCTCCTCTCTCTCCACCTGCCTCTCTGTCTACTTGGGATCTCTCTCTGTCAAATAAATAAATAAAATCTTAAAAAAAAAAATTTATTTCTTTAAGAGAAAGAGACCAAGGGTGAGGGGTGGAGTGAGAGAGAGTCTTAAGCAGACTCCACACTGAGTGTGGAGCCTGACACGGGGCTTGATCTCACGACTCTGAGATCATCACCTGAGCCAGAGCCAACAGTCAGACATTTAGCCAAGAGAGCCACCGAGGCACCCTGGTCCTGGTGTATTATTAAAATTAAAGATCCTCCTTGCGCCCTGGAGCATTATTATCACCTCCATATATTCTTAATTGATAATACTTCATTAATTCAAATATTTATTGAGCACCTATTATGAAACATGGTATAGCAAAGGTTTCTAGTTGTCTCTTAGTACCCATTCTCTTCTTCCTCCACAATAGCAGAATTTTCAGCTGGACGCCTGGTAGTCCAGAACAATGACTGTGCTTCCCAGCCTCTCTCGCAGTTAGTGGGGCCCCGTGGCCAGGGTCACAAGAGGAGGTGAACAGAAGTGCCGTAGGCAACATTTGGGGTTATCCTGAGAGAGAGGAGCAACGCCATTCCCCTCCAGTCTCCGTCCTGCTACTCTGGACATGGACAGAGCGATAAGCCCTCTTGGAGCGTGAGGATGTTGGCAGCACCTGGGGAAGGTGGAGTAACAGGACAGAAGGAGGCTGGACCCTGTACAACCGAATGGAGCTGGGCTCCCTCCTAGCTCTGGACCACCTCTGTCCAGCCTCTTATGTGAGAAACGGGCTTCTGTCTTGTGTAAGTCACTATTATGTGGGGTCTCTAAAGCACAGCCAAGCTCACATCCATGCTAATACACAGACTGTTCGGGGCTTGGGAATGGAGTGAGGAATACAGTCCCGCTCTACTTGGGAAGATAGACGCTGTAAAAAGTAACACAGTTGGTTCATGTAAAAGTCCTGTAGTGACTGTCAGTTATGTAGCACACACCTGTTCTAGGAGTATCCAGCCAAAGGTGAGATAAGGCTGAGAGCAGGAAATGAGCCAGAATCAAGAGTCTGCGGCTTAATCGACTGAGCCACCCAGGCATCCCCTAATCTCCTCTTATGAGAGCACCTGTCATGGCACCTGGCTGGCTCAGTTGAAGAAGTATGTGACCCTTGACCTCAGGGTTGTGAGTTCGAGCCCCAGACTGGGAGCAGAGATTATGTTAAAAAATAAAAACTAAAAATGTATTTTAAAAAAGATAGGGTGCAGGGTGCCTGGGTAGCTCAGTGGGTTAAACCTCTGCCTTCGGCTCAGGTCATGATCTCAGGGTCCTGGGATCAAGCCCCATGTCAGGCTCCCAGCTCAGTGGGGAGTCTGCTTCTCCCCTTCTTCCTTCTCCCTTCCCCGAACACTTGTGTGTGTGTGTGTATGTGTGTGTTTATGTACTCTCTCTCTCTCTCAAATAAATAAAATCTTTTAAAAACAAGAGAGAATGCCAGTTGTATGAGAGTACAGCCCACCCATATGACCTCATTTGGCCTTAATAACTTCTTTAAAAACCTTATCTCTGGGGCCCCTGGGTGGCTTAGAGGGTTAAGCCTCTGCCTTTGGCCAGGATCATGATCTCAAGGTCCTGGGATCAAGCCCCGCATCCGGCATCGGGCTCTCTGCTCAGCAGTGAGCCTGCTTCTCCCTCTCTCTGCCTGCTTCTCTACCTACTTGTGATCTCTGTCAAACAAATAAAATCTTTTTTTAAAAAAATTTTTAAAAATAATTAAAAGAAAAACCTTATCTCCAAGAAAGGGAAACCCCCTTATACTGTTGTCAAAATGCAAACTAGTGCAGCCCTTCTGAAAAACAGTATGGAGGTTCATCAAAAAGTTAAAAATAGAGCTACCTTACGACCCAGCAATTGCACTACTAGGTATTTATCCAAAGGATACAAATGTAGTGATTCGAAGGGGCACATGCACTCCAGTGTTTATAGCACATTATCAACAATAGCCAAATTATGGAAAGAGCCCACATTTCCATTGACTGATGCGTAGATAAAGAAGATGTGGTATGGGGCACCTGGGTGGCTCAGTCAGTTAAGTATCTGACTTCAGCTCAGGTCATGATCTTGGGGTCCTGGGATCGAGCCCCACATCAGGCTCTGCACTCATCAGGGAATCTGCTTGCCCTTCTCCCTCTCTCTCATCCCCTCATCCTGCTTGTGCTCTGTCTCTCTCAAAAAACAAAACAAAACAGGGGCGCCTGGGTGGCTCAGTGGGTTAAGCCTCTGCCTTCAGCTCAGGTCATGATCTCAGGGTCCTGGGATCGAGTCCCACATCGGGCTCTCTGCTCCACAGGGAGCCTGCTTCCTCCTCTCTCTCTCTGCCTGCCTCTCTGCCCACTTGTGATCTCTCTCTGTCAAATAAATAAAATCTTTAAAAAGACAAAACAAAAAAGATGTGAAATAAATAAATACAGACACACACACATAATGGAATATTACTAGGCCATCAAAAAGAATGAAATTGTGCCATTTGCAATGATGGGGGTGGGGCTAGAGGGTATTATGCTATGAAATAAGTCAGTCAAAGAAAGACAGATACCATATGGTCTCACTCATATGTGGAATTTAAGAAATAAAACAGGTGAATACTGGGGAAGGGAAAAGAGAGAGAGCGGCAAACCATAAGAGACTCTTAACTCTAGAGAACCAACTGAGGGTTGAAGGAGGGCGGTGGGTGGGGGGATTGGCTAGGTGGGTTATGGGGATTAAGGAAGGCACTTGTCATAAGCACTAGGTGTTATATGGAAGTGATGAATCACTAAATTATATTCTTGAAACCAACGTTACATTATATGTTAACCAACTGGAATTTTTTTTAAAGATGTTTTTATTTGAGAGAGAGCTCGCACACACAAGCTGGGGGAGGGGCAGAAGGAGAGAAAGAGAGAGAATCCCCAAGCAGACTTCCAGCTGAGCATGGAGTCCAGCGTGGAGCCTGATCTCAGGACCACAATGGGATCATGACCCGAGCTGAAACCAAGAATCAGATGCTCAACCGCCACCCAGGTGTGCACTAACTAGAATTTTTTTTTAAAAGATTTTATTTATTTATTTGACAGAGATCACAAGTAGGCAGAGAGGCAGGCAGAGAGAGAGGAGGAAGCAGGCTCCCCGCAGAGCAGAGAGCCCGATGCGGGGCTCGATCCCAGGACTCTGGGATCATGACCTGAGCCGAAGGCAGAGGCTTTAACCCACTGAGCCACCCAGGAGCCCCACTAACTAGAATTTAAATAAAAACTTAAAAAAAATGAAAATGCTACCTCCAAATACAGTTATTTTTTGAGGTACTGAGGGGTTAGGTCTTCAACATATGAATAACAGTCTCCTTTTTATGGGGTCCTGGTGGCAAAGCACAGGGCCGTGCCTGTCATGCCATGCAGACAGGACAAGAAGAGATCATCGATGCAGGCTCAGGTGAGCTGTGAAGGCTCTTGGGCATCACGAATTCAGTCCACCTCCTGGAGAGCCAGGCCAGGTCCAGCTGGCATGTCGCTGGTGTCACTGTGGAATCCCAGTGGCTGGAGACAGGTGAATGAACAGGTCCCTGGAGAACCTGGATGGCTGTTGAGCCCTGGGGTGAATTATGACAGTGTCCATAGGCAAGAGCAAAAAAGCAAAGCAGAGGTGCCAATTCATCAGATCAGAGGGGTAGGGCTCGGGTTTAGGACAAGGACCGTTGTAGCACAGGCAATGGGGACATCAGAAAGGACTGGGGCCCGGGAAGGGAGTATTCATCCAAGAACCAATGGAAAGATTAGCTATCAGATATAATTAGCTCATATCATGGAGTTATACGATGATCTCAGGGTCATGTCCTGTGGGACAGAGCCCCCATCTTCATGAGCCCCTACAGACATGCTATACCCATCCATGCTATACCCATGTCCTGTGGGACAGAGCCCCCATCTTCATGAGCCCCTACAGACATGCTATATGACCCTGGCCATATGCTTGAGCTTTTGCCAGCCTGGGAAAATAAAATGGACTGATGCCAGGTTAGGAAAAAAAATTACTGTATATTTCCAGGAGCCATAGATTGTCTAGGATTGTCCTGCTTTTTTCTCCTCATGTTTTCCATACCTCACCGAGCTCCATCCACAAAAAAGCATCTTCACTTTCAACAGAGAGCTAGAGAGGCAGAGTTTACAGGGAGGGTCTGAATTTCAACTTCTCAGAATAGTAGCAGAGTTTCAGCATGACCCTAAATGGTTTCACTTGAGAATGAGCTACAGGTCTTGCTGCCATCTTCCGTTCAACTCCCCACCACAATTTATCTGTCATATCGCTAGTCCCATGGGAAGCCAGTGTGACTGCAGAGGGACACCAATTCTGACAGATGACAGGGAGTTCTGGCTTCCCCAGAACATGCTTGCCAAGCCTCAGATTTGAGTGAGTCTGCCTGCGTTCATGTCCCAGCTCTGATTTTCTGGGTGATCTTGAAGAAATGATTTAACTTCTCCATGCTTTGGTTTCCTTACCTGGAAACTTTAGATAATGTTCTCTCCCTGGGGCACCTGGCTGGCTCGGTCGGGGCAACATGTGACTTTTAATCTCAGGGTTGTGAGTTTGAGTCCCATATTGGATGTAGAGATTACTTAAAAATGAAATCTTAAAAAAAAAAGTCTCCCTTACATGTTCTTAAAGACAGTGAATTAATATCCATAAACCATAATGCCTGGCATATAATAAATGCTCAATAAATATTAGTCAAAGTTAATATTACTACATTAGCTATTACTATTGTCATAGGCAAGTCATTTCCTGAGCGTCTGTTACCTCGTCTGTGAAATGGAGAGGAGCCAGGAATGACAACCATGTCACCTCCTGCTCTGGCATCTTGAGTTCTGGTTCTTTTATCCTGCTGGGTCCTTTTTTTTTTTTTTTTTAATTGTTGTTGTCATTTCATTTTGGTTTTGGTTTTTGTCAGGCAGCACTGCGAACAACCAGGCAGGCTGTAAGTAATAGGAATTTCTTCGTTCTCCTGTAGACACAACTGGAAGAGTGAATCTCATTACAGTCACCAACGCAGGGGCCAGTTTACAGATGCCTCTGGGGCGGGTGTTAATGTCCTGGAGCCACTGGAACAAATTACCACAAACTAGGTGGCTTAAAATAACAGAAAGTTATTCTCTCACAGTTCTAGAGACCAGAAGTCTAAGATCAAGCTGCCTGCAGGGGGTTTCCTCCCAGAGGCTCTCTGGGAGAATCCACTGCATGCCTCTCTCCTAGCTTCTGAAGGCTGCCTGCCCTGATTAGCATCCCTTGTCTTGTGGATGCCTCATTCCTGTCCCTGCCTCAGTCTTCACACCTCCTTCTTCTCCACGTGTCTCTGTGTTTCCAGTCTCCCTTTGCCTTCCACTCATGATTTCTCTGATAAAGATACCTGCCACTTAATTTCAGGTTCACTCTAAATCTGGGATGATCTCCTCTAGAGATTGTTAATTACATCTGAAAGAAAAAAAAATTTTTTTTGAGGAATTTTCTTTTTTTTTTTTTTTAAAGATTTTATTTATTTATCTGGCAGACAGAGATCACAGGTAGGCAGAGAGGCAGGCAGAGAGAGAGGAGGAAGCAGGCTCCCTGCTGAGCAGAGAGCCCGATGCGGGGCTCGATCCCAGGACCCTGGGATCATGACCTGAGCCGAAGGCAGAGGCTTTAACCCACTGAGCCTCCCGGGCGCCCCAGAAAAATTTTTTTTTAAGTAAGGTCATTCACAGGTTCTAGATTAGGACTTAGGCGTATCTTTTGGGGGGACACTATTCAACCCACTACAGGTGAATAGCACCCTGCTTACTTTGGGCCCAGTCTAAAGTGAGATTCTCATATTTATCATGTGTCATAGGCGGATAAAACAGGCTGCTTTCCAGATTCTTTCATTTGGGGTGTTAAGTCAAAGTACATAATTAGGCAATTCCAAAGTACTTAAGTACTTCTTCTTTTTCATCCAAAGCAAACTGTAGGCACAGCTACACGCCTGCCAACACTTCCTGGGCATCATATGATGTCAGATGCTGTTCTAGGTGGCAGGATACAGTAATGAACAAAAGCAGACAAGAGCCCCATCCCCATGGAGCTGATGGCCTAGTGAGAGAGGCAGACAATCAATGAAATACATACATATTAAAATATAATGTGTTAAACGTGATAGGTACTATTGAGAAAAATAAAGCAGAAAAGGAAGGGGGAGAGGCAATGCCAAGGGGCGTGCATCTGTATGTGTTTGTGAGTGTGTGTGCATGAGAGAGAGGTACTTTAGACAGGTGTCTAGCAATGGCTTCATCCTCGGGGGACACTTGAGTAAAGACCTGAAGAAGATGAAGGACAAGCTATGTGGGTATATGGAAGGATGCTGTTTGGGGCGGAGGCCCTGAGAGGTGCGTCTGTCTGGGATCCTTCTGGTCCACCAATAGTCCAGAAGGCTGGGGCTCTAGGGGACGGGCTGGAAGGGCGAGCAGTAGCGGGGATCTGAGAGGTAAAGAGGGGAGGGAGGAGGTCAGGGAGCTGTTGCAATGGTCCGGGCTTTATTGCTGGGAGGATCTGGACTTGGTTCCAGCACCCAGACATTCATCACCACACAGTTAAGCTACAGACGTCTGCAGTCACAGGGAGAAGCTTGGTTACAAATGTTTATAACATCCTCCTCTTTCACGCCTTGAAAACAAATTCCTTGTTAAATTTTTTTTTTCCAAAAACAAACTCAAGCTTTAAGAATTCAAAACCCAGTATGTCTCATCTCGCAATTCTACTTCTGAATACATACCAAAAGACTTGAAGGCAGGGACTCATATGAATGCTGTTCTTAGTAGCAGTATACACAATCACCAAAAGGCTGGAACAAGCTGTGTCCCACGATGGATGAATGGAGAAATGGAAGTGATCTACACATACAATGGAATATAGCCTTGAAAGGGAAGGAAATTCTGACGTATGCTACAGGTAGATGAATGAACCCTGACAACAGCATCCTTAGTGAAACAAAAGGACAGGTACCGCTTGATTCCACTTCCAGGACATATCTAGATAATCATTCATTGAACAGAAGGTAGAATAGAGGTTATCAGGGCAGAGCAAGGGGGCAATGGGAATGTATGTTTAATGGATACAAAGTTTCAATTCCAGATGATGAAAAAGTTCCAGAGATGGGTGGTGGTGAGTGGTTGCACAACAATGTGAATGTACTTGATACCACTTAAAAAAGACTTAAAAATCCAGTTATGGAATACATACATCACGGGGTAAAGGGCACAGTGCAGGAGCATAACTTACAGAGTTGTTGAATCTCTGAGTTGTACACCTGAAACTAATGTAACATTGTGTAAATTATACTTCAATTACAATTACTTAAAGTGTTTAAGATGGTAGATTTTATGTTATTTGTATCTTACCATGATTTAAAAAAATAAAAATCAATTTCTTAAAAACAAAAATATCCCAATGCATCTTATTCCCATGGAAAAATAGACTTTTTTTTTTTCTGGTCTCCAGAACAATCTCTTAGAAAATAATATCAACAGCAAGAACATCTTGAAGCTTCTAAATCAGCTTTGGGAATTGTGGAGCACTTTGTGGAGCAGAGAACAGGAAACAGGGTCTGTCTAAACACAAGGAAAGGAAACAGTCATTTCCCTGCTTGTCTTCAGCACTGTTTATGTAAAAATATTCTGCCCTCTGAGATGTTTTGACTTTTGGTATCCTCCTCCTAGGCAAGCCGGAAACCCTGAGGGTTGACATCTTCACTCTTTGTTTCTAAGCAACAACTGAAAGTCAGCATAAGAAAAAGAATTTTTAATTAAAGAGAACAGAGCAAGAAATAGAACCTCAATTTTATCTCTTTCCCACATCACCTCCGAGGCAGGAATCCAGGCACTTGAAGCTATGCAATTTTTCCCAGTTTATAAACCAAGAGTTTAATTAAGTTTCTTAAGATTTCTATACCCTTTGGCAAATTATTTCCTCTATTACAAACATCTTCCTTGGATGCCCAAAAAGTTTAAGAAATAATTATAACATACTTGATAACACAAAAGTCCTTTGAATTGAAAGTCCTTGACTCAACAGCAGTTTATTTCTGTTACTGTATTTTAATTCTACCTGCAGAAAGAACTCAAAACACACACACCCCACACACATCCCTTTATCCTGCATTACCAATGAACTTATTTTTCATTAAATATATTTTCAGTAGAAACATGCATAGCTAGTAATTTTCAGTATAGTTTTTGGAGTTATATCCCAAGTCCTCGAGGGTAGAGTATTTACATAAATCTTTTGGAACTTTTCTGTAAGGAGATTTGCTTATGCTTCTCACTTGATTTTTTTTTTATAAGATTTTATTTATTTGACACAGAGAGAGTGATCACAAGTAGGCATAGAGGCAGGCAGAGAGAGAGAAGCGGAAGCAGGCTCCATCCCAGGACCCTGAGATCACGACAGGAGCTGAAGGCAGAGGCTTAACCCTCTGAGCCACCCAGGTGCCCCTTGATCTTTGTTGATATCAGTAGGAACTCATTGATATTTATTATATACTTTGGGTATAGTCCATAACTACTTGATATCGTCGCTGAAATTGTTACTTCAGGCCATGTGTTCCCCCATATGCTTGGCTGAGGAAGAACAAAAGAAAACAGGAAGACAAAACTGAGTGTTTACTGTATGCAGGCACTGTCTTGGGTCCTTCTTGTCTTTGAAACTTACTTTAGCAGCATTCAGTGTCTGAATTCCATGTACCCGCAGGAGCACAAGTTCTGGTGTTCTAACCAGGTGGTGACTTAATACCAATTACCCTACCTCCCTGAACCCCAGATTCTTAATCTGTAAGATAAGGATAATGCGTGTTTACAGGGTTGGGATGAGGATTATGAAATTAACTAGCTTATGAAATTAATTATGGGCTTCACAAAAGGAACAAATGAGTCCAATTATAGGAGGTGCCTGGAATAGTCAGAGCCATAGGAAGGAGAATGGTGGTACCAGGAGCTGGAGGATAAGGGTGTGGGGAGTTTGTGTTTTATGGCACAGTTACTGGGATGCACAACAGTGTGAATATACTGAATGCTGCTGAGTTGCATTTGAAAATGGTTAAAATGGTAAATGATGTGATGCGTATTTTACCACACAGAAATATATGCTCATTGTTAAAAATTTAGAAAAAAAAATTTTTAAGTGTTTTAAGTCCTTAGTGGGGGACCTGGCTGGCTCTGTCAGTAGAGCGTGGGACTCCTGACCTTGGGATTGTAAGCTTGAGTCCCATGTTGAGTGTAGAGATTACTTAAAAGTAATTTAAAAAATCTTTAAAAATTTTTTATTTATTTTTTAATTAAATAATTTATTTTTTATCATGTTCAGTTAGCCAGCATATGGTGCATCATTAGTTTTTGATGTAGTGTTCAATGATTCCTTAGTTGCATATAAGACCCAGTGCTCATCACAACAGGTGAATAAAAAAATTCTTAAAAAAAAAAAAAACCCTTGGTAATCCCGGTACTCGGTGGCCGCTTCTGTTTTGTCATTTGTAGCCCCTGTATAGTCTGGATCCTACTCTTTTTTTTTTTTTTTTAAAGATTTTATTTATTTATCTGACAGACAGAGATCACAGGTAGGCAGAGAGGCAGGCAGAGAGAGAGGAGGAAGCAGGTTCCCTGCTGAGCAGAGAGCCCGATGCGGGGCTCGATTGGAGGACCGTGGGATCATGACCTGAGCCAAAGGCAGAGGCTTTAACCCACTGAGCCACCCAGGCGCCCTGGATCCTACTCTTTTAACACTATATGTATGTATTTCCCCAAACTGGTGAAAACTCAATGACCATTTTATTAGCTGCATGATGGTCCACCATCACTGATTAGTCATTAGTCATATTTTTCAGCATTATAAATAACACTATAATGAACACCTCTCTGTGAATTAATATATCTTTAATATAGACCCAGAAGGAGAATTACCGAGCCAAGAGGCGATCATGTTTAAGGCACGTGATATACGCTGTCATATTTAGGAAGGTAATCCGAATACCTTGCCACAGGCTACCTGAAAAGACACTAGTTTGAAGGCGCCCACAGGGGCTGCCCAACGTTAAATACAGTACTTTTTTGTTGTAAAGTTGTCTGCTAATGTTGTTCTTCGATTTCCCCTCCCCCTCTGTTACACTCAGTCTTCTTTAATCATTTGTATGAAACTGTATATAGTAAGGTTATTAATTTTCCCTCGCTGCCTTTAATTGGCGTTAATTATTGTCAAACATCTGTTGCTTTTAAGAAAACAAAATGTGGAAATATTTTTATTTCTTAAGTTCGTTGATTTTTCCCCCCATACAGCACACGGAAATTCCCATAAATCACACACAGCAAGTTCCATTTCTCAAACGCATTGTCAGTGGGGCGCAGAGGAGCAGAGGCTATTTAAGCAAATACCCCCCCCCCCGCCCCGCCCGCCCCGACTCCAGGCCTGCCGCCGCCTTCGGTGTTCTGTCGCCGGGGCAACTAATAAACCAGCATTCCTTCCACCTAACCCTGCGCTGGCGACGGTGGCAGCTGCGCTCCTGCGCGCTCTGGAGCCCTGCAGCCTGGGGAAGTGTCCTCAAAGCCGGGCGTCGGCGCCTCCAGGCTCATCCAGGCGCTTTCTAAGCGCGGCCGCAGGCTAACCGGAGGCAGATCCCTCGCACCCCCATGCAGAGTCGTGCTCTTTCCCAAGACCCGGCACGGTGGGCAGCGTACTCTCTTCTCTCTCTCCTCTCCGCGGCCTTCCACCGCCTGGAAGCGCAGCCGCGTCTCCACCCAACTCGCTTCGCGCAGCGCCGTCGGGGCATCCCGGGCGCGCGCTCCGGCACCTCAGGCAGGGCAGGTCTACGTGGGTCCCGAGACAACCGTAACTGCCCCCCGCCCCCGCAACCGCGCGGCTGCTTAAAAACGTGGACGTGAGATCCTCCGGAAATCTGGGCACCTAGACGCTGCCGCTGGAACCAGAACCCCTAGGCCTGCGGGGAGCCCCAGAGGGGCAGGAAGAAGCCAGGGACCCCTTCGCTCCCGCGCCCAGCAGGGGAGGCCCCTGCGCAAGTGCTCCGTCACCCCCGACCCCATAGGGAGGGTGCCCTACAGAACCCCCCACCCCAAAACGTGCCCTCCTCCCCGCGTTCCCCAAGCTTCCTCGTCCCCGCCCCTGGCGACCCTCCCTGGGTTTCCTTTGTCCCCTCCACACCCTCGCTCCGAGCTTTCTGAGTCCTTTCCACGGATAGTTTCCCCCTCCCCCCACCTCACTCCCCGCGCGGCGCCCCTTCTGAAGCTTTTCTCCTCCCCTCCCCCTCTCCGGCTTCCCGGTCCCTTCCCGCAGCCTCTCCTGCGCCCTCTCCGCCCCCTCCTCCTCGGTTTCCCTTGTCCCCTCCCGCCCCGCCCCCGTTTTTAAACCTGGCGCGGAGCGCACTGGTAGGTGAGCGCCCTCGCCCGAGCGGTTAGAGGCGCGGCTGTGTCGCTGGAGAGGCGCTGGCAGCGCGGGCACCATGAGACCCGAGGCGGCGGCCGGAGCCCGGGAGGCGCGCGGGCGCGTCTGTCATTGCCCCGCGGATGGTGCCCGGAGGCCACCGCCGCCGCGCGGGCCCGAGAGGTGAGGGTGTCCCCGCGGCCCCCTGCACGCGTCGAGAGGCGCGCGGCGCGTCGGGGCAGCGAGCGCAGAGCGGGATGCCAGCGCCGTGGAGCTCCCCGAACCCGGGCGGAGCCCCGGAGCCCGACCGCGACGCCAAGCAAGTTCCTTAACCTTGGACGGGGACGCACGGTGCTCTCCATTTTCCGCGCACAGCGCCGAAGTGTGGAGGCCCGGGAGGCGCACACCAACCAATGGGCCAACGCTTCCATTCATAGATCTGAAATTCACCGGGCTGGGAACTTGAAGTCTCGGAGCCTCCCAGCTAGCCTTCCAGAGGGTCCCCTCACGTTGACTGTCACACTCTTGATGACAGTCTTTGTTTGCCCTGCACTTGGGGCTCAGCCCTTTCAAGATAGTACAGTTTAAGTGTGGAAGGGGCTGGGTGGCTAGGCAGCCAGAGAGGAGAAACCCATTCCCCAACCCCCCCTTTTGCATTGTAGAACCCTGTGGAATCATCTCTGCGGGGTCAAGATCCTTCAGCAGCCCAGGGGGTGCAGTTGAAATTAATGAGCAACAAAAGTAGCCAGCTACAGTAGGGAATCAACTGGAGACTCCATTTGGGTTGGGAGGGGATATCTCTCAATTTACATGTCCCCTGATATGCATCAGATTATCTTCTCAAAGCCGGTGACGGCAGAGAAGAATGTGGCAGGAGAGAAAAAAACAAAAACGCAAATAGCATCAGTTTATTCACAGACTGAGAACTTGAAAGAACTTTCTGTGATATCCAGGGACTCCCAGTCAAACACTGGAATTGCTAAGAACGATAACTCTTATGATATAATTTTAAAAGACAGCAGAAAATTCTGGGGTTCACCTCTGGTCCCTGCCTTTCCAGCCCCACACCGTGGAGACCTTGGATCCTCACATCCCATGAAGCTGAGCTGACCAGAACTGGAAGCCGGGTAAGGCTAAGGTGGGCATTGTGGTATCGAAGGGTTCGGCCAGAAAGTGGCGCAACTCAAAAATGACCATGAAAGGCCTCCTCGGTCTCTCCCTCCCTTGGTCCCCTAATGCAGAACTGCCTGTGGGCCTGGGAGAGGGAACCTGGGTGAACTGGCGGTTGATCAGACCTGAGTCACATGTATAGACTGGGCTACTGCTTGCTTTCTTGAAAGCAAAGCCACTATGGCATAGCTCTTTCAAGGGCATTATAAGAGAGTTCTAGAAAAGTGAGCGAGAACGACAGAGATTTCTTTATGTTGAGTTCCCCCGCTGCAAACGAGCAGGTGTAGAGAGGAGGGGAGAAGGCTGCCCCAGTCCCCCTTCTGGGTGTGCCATTACTGGTGGGCTGGTACCACAGTGCAAATAAGGGCAGAAACCAGTCTGGGGTTCCCAGAAGTGGTGGTTAAAAGCCCCCACCCATCATCTGGCCCTTCCTGAAGCACTTTTGGCCAGTCTGCAAGCACTCCTGGGGTAATTCATGTTGTCTGAGCAAATACACTCCCGCCAAGGCTTTGTGGGTAAAGATTAATCTACACCACAATTCTTTTGTTTCCTGCATTGGTACCTAAATTGCTTTATATTTATTGAAGTAATGGCTTGCTTTCATAGACTTTACCTTTCCTTTCCAAAAATCTTAAAATGTAAGCTGATGACTGTTATAATGCTGGAGAGCTAATCAGGCTGAAAAGGACCATGCATTTAACTTACCCAACATGTGGTATAGGTAATGTGTACAGTTATTTGTAATATGATAAGAAACTCGGGTACACGAAAGCTGACCTTTGGCTGTATTTTGATATTCACACTACTTTACTAAATTAGCTTGGATAATGGAATTTAAAAAAACTAAACATGCAATCTGTATCAGATTAACAAGGTATATGATTTTGTAGCCCAAGTTACTTTTAAATACGTGCAATATCTAAATAATGGAAAATAATTAGCACCTTTTGCATTCAAGCTCAAGTTCTTAATAAGATTTAAAAAGTGCTTGAGAGAAGGAGAAATTATAGAAGTTCACAATTATCCATTTTGTTGTTGTTGTTAAATGAAAGGTATAAGGAGCCTATCCGTTGTTGTAAGAATAAAAATACAATAGCACAGTATAGTATTCAAGGCAGATGGGGGTTTTTTCCTCTTAGGATGAGAAGGATATTTGTGAGAAAAAAACGATTACTTGCAGGAAAGTGTTAATCTGTAGGAAGTTGCTAGTTGATCGTCAGCATGGCAGGGGTGTGTCCGTGGATTTGGGGGGGAGTTGCTCTCAGGGGACTGGCTAGCTTTTTGCAGAGCTTAGCTGGCCGGGCGGAAAGGACAGCAGCGGGCGACCGCAGGTTCCATGCACCGCTCACGGTTCCGCGACCCCGGGCAGGGTGAGCGCCGCTTAGCGCGGGAAGAGAACGCTTCTTGCTCAACAGCGCCCTCTCCCGACAACGCGGGAAAATTCCTTGGCTCCAGAGCCCTGTTGCGTATTTCTCGAGAAATTCGAGGGCGGGGTTCAAAGCCCTTTGCCCTGAGCACCTGGGTCACCCTCACCCATTTGGTACCCCTACCTCCCCTTGGGAGCGGTCTCCCTCTCCTGCCTGGGGAAAATGAACCACAGCCCAAGCCTTTGTTGACCTCTGTTATACTTCCCTGCTGGCCCCTTGCCCACCTTGCAAGGGAGGTGATTTCCTGAAAGGAGACGTCTGGGGCTGTTTCCTGCTGGGCTCATCCTCCCATGTTACAGGCTTCCCACCCCATCGCTTTATCGGAGTCAGAGGCTGCGTGGAGAGGAGAACCGGAGACTCCAATGGAAGTTTACTTTTATCTCTTCTCTTACTCCTAAGGACACACAACCTTTCCTTGTATACATTCCTGATCCCCTTGAATTATCCAAGTGTGAATGTGTAGACATTTCTGCCAACAGAAGATGATCTTTAATTAGAAGATATTTGTGGCATAAAGCTATGTATGTTGGGGGGTAAAGTTTTAGAGTTTCTAAAGGCGTATTTTATGTTTCACAGAGTCTGGTTAGAATTACTCACTTAAAGGAAGCTGTTTTTCTGTGCTGTCACTGTCTTTTGGGGTCCACCAAAGTTTGCCCTGTTGCTTTAGATGCTCTCCCCTCACAGGATGTAAAATCACCTCTGACAGCGCAGGATTGCTTACTGTGTTAGTCGGCAATTAGGGGTATTTTATAATTACAACACAGCTTAGCACGGACATGATTCTCTGGAGTCCTCAAAAAGTGAACTTCATTTTGGAGAAGATTGTGTTCAAAGAGCTTCTTTTTCTTTCCCTGACATCGCTTATCACAGCATATTGTAAAAAATATAATGGTAAAATATAATGACATTTGCTCGCAAAGGCTACACAGCTATCACTGTGGGATGGATTGGGTGTGATGATCGTTGGTGACGAACCATCCTCAGGGTCCTTTCTTGTCCTGCTCTAGCAGGTTTTGTCTCACTCCTGATCTGGTTCCTGCTAAACTCCATGCAAACCCAAGCGCTGGGGTTTCTGACCCATTGCCCTAGCTCATTTCAGCTCACTTTCAAGCAAAAGCATCTCTTCCCGCCTTCCATAGTAACTACAACTTTCAGAGCTCTGAGGTGGAGGAGCTCTGAGATCGAACGACAGTTGCCAGCTTTGTAGCCCATCAGATCATCTGACCACAGTTCATTGAGATTCAGGACCTCATGAATTTGGGCAGAATGGGGTCAGGCCTGGACAGGCAGAGTGTGGCTGTCCCTTCACCTCCCTAGCACCAACGCTGGTCACCACAAGGACAAGCCTGGCGTGCGATCTCTCTCTCTCTCTCTGCTTGTATCTTATCTCCATCAACGTAGCCCTTAGTTCCTCAGACTGGCTTCCCTCTCCTCCACTCGTGACATTCAAATGGTCAGGTTGTTTTTTGAATATGACTGAAGTGCCCTCGGAATCCACCTTTCCTTTCCCTTCCTGTCCCTGTTCAGACCTTTATCCCTTCTTGACCCGTACCTCCGAGCCCTTACCTCCCCAAGCTAGGCTGTGCGCTGGTCCCGGGGGCCACCATATCCTTGAACTACAGATCTGACGGTTGAACTCCTGACTCAGAAATTAGTGACGGTCTCTAGTGATTCTCCAGAATGAAACCCAGGCTCAGAAGTAGGTCCTCAAGGCATCCTGTGATCGGGACTCGGCTTCCTGCTGGGGCCCATTAAATACCACAGCTTCTCCTTCGTTCTGCACGGGGCTCCTCACCCTTTTCCACCTACGATCTCTGTTTTCCGTCCCCTCAGAATCTGATGTTCCCCTCTGCCAAGAATGGTCTCAGACTTGCACACCCAAATGCTGTTGATGTCTCCGCCAGGCCCTCTGTGAACCTTTTCTTCCTCCCTGCTTAGAATTGTTGGCATCGCGGCACCTGGGTGGCTCAGTGGGTTAAAGCCTCTGCCTTAGGCCCGTGTCATGATCTCGGGGTCCTGGGACCGAGCCCCACATCGGGCTCTCTGCTCAGCGGAGAGCCTGCTTCCTCTCTCTTTGCCTCTCTGCCTACTTGTGACCTCTGTCTGTCAAATAAATAAAAAAACAAAATTAAAAAAAATTTTTTGGCATCTTGCTGTAAGAGGCTTTGTAGTGTAATCATTTGCCTAAGTGTGTCTTTTCCCATTAGATTGTAAAAGCCTGGGGGCACCTGGGTGACTCAATCATTAAGTGTCTGCCTTTGGCTCAGATCATGATTTCAGGGTCCTGGGATCTAGCCCCATATCAAGCTCCCTGCTCCTCCCTCTCCCTCTACCCTTGCTTGTGTTTCCTCTCTCTCTGTCTCTGTCAAATAAATAAAGTCTTTAAAAAAAAAAAAAAAAAAAAAAAAACAAGAAACGCCTGAACTGAAGGACTGTATAGGACTCATCTTCCTGTCTTTGATCCCTCACGGTGCCCAGGACATCTCTGACAGCAGGAAGAGAAAGAGGCTCACGAAATACCGTAAAGGTGTTTAAACTGTCTCTAAATTCGTATTGCTATTAAGAAGTGCAAACCACTGGGGCACCTGGGTGGCTCAGTGGTTAAGCCTCTGCCTTCGGCTCAGGTCATGATCTCAGGGTCCTGGGATCGAGTCCCGCATCGGGCTCTCTGCTCTGCAGGGAGCCTGCTTCCTCCCCCCTCTCTCTCTCTGCCTGCCTCTCTGCCCACTTGTGATCTCTCTCTGTCAAATAAATAAAATCTTAAAAAAAAAAAAAAAAAAAAAGACGTGCAAACCACTTAGATTTTCTTTTCTAGAATTTCAAGGTGCTACCACAGAGGGATGTGTTTGACTATGTCTGTGTTTGTACGTGTCTGTCTTTGCAGCTTGAACCTGGAGGTGACCAACAAACTCCGGGATCAAAGGGGGCCTTTGGGTTTCAGCATCCTGTAAGGTAACATGACCTCACAGTAAGAAATAGATTATTTTCTTTTAATAGAGACATAAATACACTTTCGTGTCTTCAACTGTGCACATTCTTGACAAAGTAGAAAATAATTCTATATATTGTCCAATATTTAGTTATTATGACCTCCCAAAACTTCAAGAATATTTTGTTGGATTTCTGGAATCCATTCATTCATTCAGTGTTCTAGTTGCAGACTGGATTGACGTCTTTCCTTGAAGTCTTTTGTTCATATCTCTCATTACATTTCATGTCTTGGGTTAAATTCAGCGGAGTATGACATGTGCGGGTGTATCTGTTTATTTACTTAAGTATTTAAGTCTATTCCAATTTGTCTCCCGGGTATCAGTTAGTGTACTGTCTAAAGCAAAGTAAACCTTCCAAATACGTGTGTGACTGAATGAAGGGCTGGGGGGGATGGCTCCACCATGGTGGCCCCTCTAGCCTTTCTGTGCTCCCACGGTCCTGGGGGTGACAGCACCCCCACTGCTGTGTCCCACTTACATTCATCCACTGAGGCAGGTGGCTCTTGCTCAGGACTTAGGTCTGTTTCTCTGTCTCTTTCTCTCCCCGTCTCTTATTCCCTTCAGCAAAAGGAGCCACTCCTCCTCAGAGTATTTTTACCCTGGTTATCCCGGAAGACTGAAAACTTTAGTAAGATCCAGAGATCCTCATTGCCGGATATGAAATCGAAAGCCCTTCCGACTGGTCAAAGAGTGATTTCTGGAAAGGGAAGCTTTTCCATCCCCATAGGATCACTTGGGAAGCTTTATTTTTATTTTATCTCTTTATTATAAAAATTTTCAAGCTTACACACAAGTGGAGAGAAGAGTCCTGTGACCCCCTCCCAACATGCCCATCACCAGCCTCAATAATTATCAACAATCTTCAGATCTGATGGTGTTTATCACCCTCTCCCAATTATGTTTTTATTGTTGTTAGAATTTTTTTTAAAAGATTTATTTATTTGAGAGCGAGAGTTCGAGTGGGAGGAGAGAGGGAGAGGAAGAGAGAGAATCCCAGCCAGACTCCCTGCTGAGCACAGAGCCCAGTGCTGGGCTCAGTCTCACAACCCCCCACCCTGCCCCCCGCCCCCCACCCCCTACCCCCCAACCCCCACCCAGATCATGACCTGAGTGGAAACCAAGAGTTGGAGCTTAACTGACTGTGCCCCCTGGGCGCCCCTGTTAGAATTTTAAATCAGTTCCAGGCAACTTACAAATTCAAATTGCCCTGTAAATAACTTCAGCATTACCGGCTAATTTTTAATATGGCCAAACCCTAAACTATGTTTATATTTCTGTCGTTATCTGTAATTTATATAATATAGAAATACACATAAATTTAAGGAATATATATATATATGTGTGTATATGTATATATATATATACATATATATATATATAATAGAGAGAGAGAAAAAGAAAACCATATAATGGTTTTACTTGATGCAGTGGCTGTTTGTCGCAAAGTTCCTCAACCCCAGCACTGCAAACACTTGGAGCTGGACAATTCTTTGTTGGAAGGTGCCGTGGTGGGCATGATAGGGATGTTTACCAGCATCCCTGGGCTCTGCCCACTCATGCAAGTAGCTCCTCCTCCGTCAAGGCAACCAGAAATGTCTCCAGACATTGCCAAACGCGCTCTGGAGGTTGAGAATCCCTGATTTATCAGGAATCTTAGGAAGGTCAGAAAGGCGCTTGGGTGGCTCTGCTGTTAAGTATCTGCCTTCGGCTCAGGTCATGATCTGGCCCTCATCCCCTCCCTCATCCCACTCCTTGCTCAGCAGGAAGCCTGCTTCTCCCTCTCCCTCTCCCACTCCCCCTGCTTGTGTTGTCTCTCTCTCTCTCTGACAAATAAATAAATAAATAAAATCTTAAAAAGAAAATCTTAGGAAGTCGGAATCGTCATGCATTATTTATAGTAGGGCATTTTCTTTCTCTCTTTTTTTCCTCCATCCAAGAGAGAAATTACAATCAGCTTTGCAGGGGTGCGTGGCTGGCTCAGTTGGTAAAGGATGTGACTGGATGTCGGAATTGTAGGTTTAAGCCCCATGGTGGGCGTAGAGATTATTTAAAAATAAAAAAATAAATCAGTTTTGCAAATAAGTGGTGGTCAAATGATAATCCCTCTCAGTTCCTCAGAAGACCTCAAGAAAAAATGCAAATAAATTAGTGAATGAAAGGTGTAAGAATGAGGGATAATGGGGAGAGTGAGGGGTATTTTAAACACTTTCCATGAGGGGTGCCTGGGTGGCTCAGTGGGTTAAGCCTCTGTCTTCGGCTCAGGGTCTGATCTCAGGGTCCTGGGATCAAGCCCTGCCTTGGGATCTCTGTCCCCTCTCTTTCTGCCTGTCTCTCTGCCTGCTTGTGATCTCTCTCTGTCAAATAAATAAATAAAATCTTTAAAAAATTATAATAATAATTAGCTGCTTCTCTAGACTGGGGTTTCAGAGCCAGATTTCCTCCAGAGCCCAAAGGGTCACAACATTCCCCAGACTTGGAGGTGTTGCGGGGGATAGGGACCTAACCTAAATAAGACATATATTCTCCAGGATACATGACATTCTCTCTTTGATCAGAATGAGACTCTTCAACGTGAAACTCAGTGTTTTAATTTCCTTTTACCTTCACGGAGGCACACCCTTTCTCCTGTGGTGGTCTAAATCAATCTGCTCACCCCGATTATAGGCTCATTTCTGAACTGGTGTGTAGGGTTCCTTTGGCCAGGTCTCTCCACCTGCCCACGGTTTTGCGTTCTGATGATTTCGGAAACACTCTGTGCGCAGCGAAGGCAAGATCAGAGAGGGAGATCGGGGGTTAGCTGCCTCTAGGGGAGAGGACCCGCTAGATGGGAGTTTGCCTGTTTCTAGGTGATTAATGGTGTATTTGTTTCTTAAATATTAGACTTTATTTACCCATTTCAAAGCGCCAAGAGTATCTGCAAAGTTCTGGGGAAAAAGTGCTGGCCAGTTTCCCAGTGCAAGCCACAATCCACTTCTACAACGACGAGTCCGATTCAGATGATGACGAGCAAGAGGCGGAAAACCAGACTTCCCAGCTTCAGCGCCGGGAGACGCAAGGTCCAGCAGAGAACAGCCTGGGAGGGAAGGGCAGAGGTCAGCCAGCAAACCCAGGATGGAGTTCTGTAGGACACAATGGCCTCGGTGGGAAGGGTCCACTCCCTCATGGTGACCCTCTGGAGGGCACAGAGCCTGCCTCACCCAAATAAATGGGGTCTCCCTCTCCCACACCAGACTTGGCTTACATGTGCTCTGGGGGACAGCTGTGCATTTCCCCTGGTGTACGGGGGTCGGTGACTGTCTCTGACCAGCACTCCAGTCACAGCAAGAACTTGGCTTGTAACTTTCCTGCTCCTGGTGATTCTCTTCAGGGCACTCATGCACACCATTGGAAAAGGTTTCTAGAACCAGGAGGTTTGTGTTAACATGGGTTGTCATCAGATGGGACCAAATTTCAAAGCGCGTTCATCTTGTCACTCTGTCATCAAATGATAGGTCATTCCAGTATAGGTTAATAACCCACCGATGCCTCTCACTTGACCTCAGACTTGTTATGTAGCTAATTCTACTTTTGTAAGCAAAAGGATTTAGACGTTGTCCAAGGGTGGATGTGTTTGCTTCGTGGCATTTCAAAAATATTTATGAAGAATAAACAAAACTGAATAATTTCCATAAAAGTAACAGAAACTTTAAATATGGATTTTTAGGGGAAAAATTCTGGTTAAAAATTTATGATCCTTGTCTAAGGGCTGAGTGTATGAAGGAAGATATAGAGAAAAGAGCTTTAACTCTTAGTTGGGAACTGGTTCGGGCTTGTTACTTGAATAAGATAACACTGTTTTCAATCAGATTATCTAATATAAGATTATTTTCATTTTTTTATATTTTGATGATCAAATGATTATGTTCTACAAGTTTATTACTTATATGTGATTGTCTTCCTATATATAGTACACTACATAAGTTTATACTTGAAATAAATATTTTGAAAGACAAAATGTTTGATAATCACCTTTTTTGTGTAAAGACAATTTTATTTATTTATTTATTTAGATTTTTTTTTTTTTTTTTTGCATGATCTCTACATCCAATGTGGGGTTCGAACTCACAAACTCGAGATCAAGAGTCACACATTCTCTACCAACTGAGCCACCCAGGCGTCCCATGTTTAAGACAATTTTAGGTTTTTTTTTTAAATTTTATTTAGTTACTTGACAGAGAGAGAGAGCACAAGCTGGCAGAGTAGCAGGCAGAGGAAGAGGGAGAAGCAGGCTCCCCACTGAGCAAGGAGCCCAACATGGGGCTTGATCCCAGGACCCTGGGATCATGACCTGAGCCAAAGGCAGTTGCTTAACCAACTGAGCCACCCAGGTGCTCCAAGACAATTTTAGATTTAATTAGTGCCTGCATTAAAGTTTTCATAAGTTTGTCTGGATGTTTTCATATTTAACTCTTTAAATGATATTGTTTTTAAGAATAAAAATATACATATAAAAAACAAAAGAGATTATAACCTTGATGCCCAAAAATCCACTGATATTAAAAAAATTAGCGTAATACATGCAAATACTTTAATAATCCAAACAGCATAGAAAAGTGTACATTTGCAAAAAGTCACGCTTTCCTGTTTTCCTCTTTCTCTATGCAAAGGTACCAAACATCAATTTTTTGATTGCTGCTCCCCTTTAGAAATTACTATTTGTTTTTTTTTCTTTCTTTAACAAAAAAATAACTGGAAATTTGTACCTCTTAATCCCCTTTATCTATCCCACCCCCCCCCCCCCCCCCCGCCTCCCCTCTGGGGACCACCAAGTTACTCTCTGTATTTAAGAGTCTGTTTTGTTTGTTTGTTCACTTGTTTTGTTTCTGAGATTCCAGATGTGAGTGAAATCATATGGTATTTGTCTTTCTCTGACTTATTTCACTTACCATAAACCCCTCTAGTTCTATCCGTGCTGTTGCAAATGGCAAGATCTCATTCTTTTTTTTTTTTTTGATGGCTGAGCATATTCCGTTGTGTGTGCTCGTGCACACACACACACACACACACACACACACACCCCTATACCACATCTTCATTTATCTATCAATGGACACTTGGGCTGCTTCCATGTCTTGGCTGTTGTAAATAATGCTGCAATGAACATAGAAGGGCATCTATCTTCCCAAATTAGTGTTTTTGCTCTTTTTGGGTAAATACCAAGTTGTGGAATTACGGATCATATGGTAATTCTACTTTGAATTTTTTGAGGATCCTCCATAACGCTTTTCCACAGTGGCTACACCAATTTACATTCCCACCAACAGTGCACAAGGGTTCCTTTCTGTCCGTATCCTCACCCACACATGTTATTTCTTGTCTTTAAAAAAAAAAAAAAAAAAGATGTTATTTTTATTTATTTATTTTGAAGGAGAAGGATAGCATGGGAGAGGGGCAGAGGGAGAGGAGGAGAGAGAATCTTAAGCAGACTCCACACCCAGTGTAGAGCCTGACTCGGGTCTCGATCTCACAACCCTGAGATCACGACCTGAGCCTGAATCAGGAGTCAGACACTTAACCGACTGAGCCATCCAGGTGCCTTGTTTTAAGATTCTTTTTCAGTAAATCTCTATACCCAACGCGATGCTCAGACTTAGAACCTTGAGATCAAGTCTCATGCTCTACCGACTGAGCCAGCCGGGTCCCCTGTTTCTTGTCTTTTTGATTTTAGCCATTCTGACAGGTGTGAGGTGGTATCTCATTGTGGTTTTGATTTGTATTTCCCTGATGATGAGTGATGTTGAGCACTTTTCATGTGCCTGCTGGCCATCTTGATGTCCTCTTTGGAAAACTGCCTATCTCTGCTCATTTTTTTTTTTTTTAAAGATATTGCCTATTTATTTGACAGAGAGAGAGAGAGATCACAAGTAGGCAGAGAGAGAGGCAGAGAGAGAGGAAGGGAAGCAGGTTCCCCGCCTAGCAGAGAGCCCAATGAGGGGCTCGATCCCAGGACCCTGGGATCATGACCTGAGCCGAAGGCAGAGGCTTTAACCCACTGAGCCACCCAGGTGCCCCTCTGCTCATTTTTAATCAGATTTTTTTTTCTTTTTTTGGTCTTTCTTTTTTTTTCTTTTTCAGATTTCTTCCTAAAATTCTTTTTATCAGTTAATTTTATTGTTTCTTTTACTTGTTTACAGTACCTTTTTTCAGACTTAAAAACAATTCTACCTGGGCTTATTTCAGAAACGATATAAGATGGCCTTCTATTTTGCTGGGTTTTAACCAAAAATATTAGAAGTCTCATCCTTACTGCCCCTCCGTGTGATGCACAAGGGGAAGCTTCAGTCATCACATTTGGCTTTGTTTTGTGTTTCTTAATAAATCACTTTTACTGAGGAAAAAAAAAAAAGATCTGGTTCAGTCTCCAAGTTCCCGTTAAGAAACCAAACTCAGGGGGCGCCTGGGTGGCTCGGTGGGTTAAGCCGCTGCCTTCGGCTCAGGTCATGATCTCGGAGTCCTGGCATCGAGCCCCGCATCGGGCTCTCTGCTCCGCGGGGAGCCTGCTTCCTCCTCTCTCTCTGCCTGCCTCTCTGCCTGCTTGTGATCTCTGTCAAATAAATAAATAAAATCTTTAAAAAAAAGAAAAAAAGAAACCAAACTTGGTCACTGTACGTTCACTTACAAACTGCACGTTATATGGAACCATTTGAAGCTGCTGATATTTTGACCTCCATTTCCATACGTTTTCAAAATGAACAAAATCATCTCGGTGGTATTTTCTACACCCTGCATTATTCCTTCATTTTCTGCAATAGCTTGCCTAATAATGATGCAGAAAGTAGATTTCACGTGCGGTGCCATCTAGATACCTTTCCCCTGAAATCTTTTAAAAAATTTGAATCAAAGCAGCCACTCCAACAAAGGGTACAATTAGCCAGATTTCCATGAAATATATTATTTCAAATAAATAATCTGTGGTTCAGGCTTTCTGTGAGGCATCTTTCAGTGGTTCGCCAAACATAGCTCCTAATGAATGTGATTATTGAACAGAATCTTGCAAATGCCACAAGCTGAAGCCTGTTAGGAACATTTGTACTTTCAGCCAGCTGCGTGGCAAACCTCCCATAGGGGGGAATTTGTTGCAGTATTTGTTTCCGCCCATCTCCTGCTTTTCATGGAGTCTTCCAGCTGTGCCGCTAACAAAAGAAAGCAGTTCGATGTGTTGACCCAATTGTTTCCTGTTCGGGATTTTAACCACTTCAACTGTGGTAGGAAGAAAAAGTGTTTTCCCAGTGCTGTTTCTTTGTGAACTTCTGTATTAACAAGAAATTGCAAAGTAATCTGCTAAACGTTGTTAAGTTTGGTGATGTTTTGTAGAATACTAGATTGAGGATCCCATAGTTTTACGCATATCAGTAATGTCAGGGGTCATCTGTGCTTTGCTTGAGGTTCAATGATAACGTGTTAATAACTCAATTATTTTCCTTGAGAATTTCAGTTATTTTTTGCTTACTTCCTATCGGATCTTTTCACTTGTGATGTGCCCAAAGGTGAGCTTGTTAAAAAAGCATGGGTTTTAGGGGCACCTGGGTGGCTCAATCGTTAAGCATCTGCCTTCAGCTCAGGTCCTGTTCCCGGGGTCCTGGGGGTCCTGGGGGTCCTGGGATCGAGCCCTGCATTGGGCTCCCTGATCAGCAGGAAACCTGCTTCTCCCTCTCCCACTCCCCCTGCTTGTGTTCCCTTTCTTGCTGTATCTCTCTGTCAAATAAATAAAATCTTCTAAAAAAGAAAAGCATAGATTTCAGTGTTAACATTTTCTTGTTGGTTCGCTTGTACTCAGATTGCCTGTATTATTTTCAACTCAATTTCAATTGAAGTCAGAGGGATTTTTCAATTTGTTTGTTTATTTGGGGAACTTATAATTTTTTAAAAAAAGATTTTATTTATTTATTTGACAGACAGAGATCACAAGTAGGCAGAGAGGCAGGCAGAGAGAGAGGGGGAAGCAGGCTCCCTGCTGAGCAGAGAGCCCCATGCAGGGCTCCATGCAGGGCTAGATCCCAGAACTCTGGGATCATGACCTGAGCCAAAGGCAGAGGCTTCAACCCACTGAGCCATCCAAGCGCCCCTGGGGAACTTATTTTTAATCACCATTTCCTCCTTGTGATAGCTCATTAAAGAGGAAAACTACCTGTTTTTCTGGGTCTGCATGAGTCATTTTTGTAGACTTGCTGGTGAAAGTCCAAGGCATAAATAAGTAATTTTTTATGATGCTTTCAAAAATGGTGACTATTTGGGGCACCTGGGTGGCTCAGTGGGTTAAAGCTTCTGCCTTCGGCTCAGGTCATGATCCTGGGGTCCTGGGATCGAGCCCCGCATCGGGCTTTCTGCTCCATGGGGAGCCTGCTTCCTCCTCTCTCTCTCTGCCTGCCTCTCTGCCTACTTCTGATCTCTGTCAAATTAATAAATAAAATCTTAAAAAAAAGAAAGTAATATGGAAATGGTGAATATTTATAAAAACAACTTCAATTCCCTTGGAGTTTGCTGGGCAAATCTAAAATATGATGTCACGGGGCACCTGGGTGGCTCAGCAGGTTAAAGCCTCTGCCTTCGGCTCAGGTCATGATCCCAGGGTCCTGGGATCAAGCCCCATGTCAGGCTCTCTGCTCAATGGGGAGCCTGCTTCCTCCTCTCTCTCTGCCTGCCTCTCTGCCTACTTGCGATTGCTGTCTGTCAAATAGATAAATAAAATCTTTAAAAAAAAAAAACACTAACTATATAACCTATTAAAAAAATGATGTCACTGTCATATTCCATTATGTCATTACGTGGTAACCTTTACAAACATTTTAAAATGCTGATGAACCAAAAAGAAAAAAAAATACAGATTTTATTTCTATTTTATAGTTTTTTTTTTTTTTAAGATTTTATTTATTTATTTGACAGAGAGAAATCACAAGTAGGCAGAGAGGCAGGCAGAGAGAGAGGAGGAAGCAGGCTTCGTGTTGAGCAGAAAGCCCGATGTGGGGCTTGAACCCAGGACCTGGGATCATGACCTGAGCCGAAGGCAGCGGCTTAACCCACTGAGCCACCCAGGCGCCCCTCTATTTTATAGTTTGAAACATTTCACAAAGATGTTCAGCATCATTAGCCATTGCAGAAACGAGAAATGAAAACCACAGGTACTGTCACGCTCCTACTGGAATGATTACAATTTTTAAAAGACAAACAATGTAAAAAAAAAAAAAAGACAATATAGAGTAACTGGAAGCCTCACACATCATTGGTGGGAATGTAAGATGGTCAGAGTTTGGAAAACAATTCGGCAACTTCATTGAAAAGTTAAACACAGACTTAGGTCACAAGCCAGCAATTCCACTCCTAGGAGTCTACCCAGGAGAAAATGAAAACGTTTGTCCACAGAAAGACATGTAAACCAGTGTTCATAGCACCTTTACGCATGATAGTCCCAAACTGAAAACAATCCAGGGGCGCCTGGGTGGCTCAGTGGGTTAAGCCTCTGCCTTCGGCTCAGGTCATGATCCCAGGGTCCTGGGATCAAGCCCTGCATCGGACTCTCTGCTCAGCAGGGAGCCTGCTTCCTCCTCTCTCTCTGCTGCCTCTCTGTCTACTTGTGATTTTTGTCTCTCAAATAAATAAATAAAAATCTTTAAAAAAAAAAACAACCCTGAAAACAATCCAAATGCACATCAACTGGTGAATGGATAAATAAAATGTGGTCTATCCATGTCATGGGATATAATTCAGTAATAGGAAGGCATGAAATGTAATATCAATGCATTTTAAAACAAGGAGGGACCATGCCAACATGATGCTAAGTGAAAGACTCCAGATGCCACAGACTACCCTGTATGATCTCATTGTATGAAATGTCAAGAAAAGGCTTGCAGCATGCTTGGAAAGAGAGTCATTGTCCAGGAACTGGGTTGTGGGGTCTTCTGTGGCAAGCTTGGGGCACCCGCCTATCTACAGAGGGCAGTGGAGAGAAGAGCGTGACAGAGTTTTGAACAAGAGAGTGATATGATCTGGCTTGTGTTCCGAGCAGTCTTTCTGTACGGAGGAAAGTCTGGGTACAAGAAAATCAGACAGGAGGCTGTCTCACTGGTGGGAGATGTGGGCTTGAACCCCAGGAGGAAGGGGAGAGAGGAGGACACCTACTGGAGGATGTACATTTCTATATGTACATTTCCGGGCTCTCGTTGTTGGAAGATGATGCGCCTTCTCACTGGATAACTAACTGCCCGTTGCTTTCCAAATTCATGCTGGCCCATTTATGCAGGCGATGTCCTTTAGAAAACCCCAATGACTCCCTATTCCCTCTGTCTTCCTATGGTGTGATTTCCTATCACCTGCTCCATGAAGGAGATCTGTTCTCTGTGGAAAAAGAAAATCAAAAGCTTTATGTTAAACATGCGATGTCCCCTCTCCCACTGCGCCGAGCTCTTCAGCACACTGGAAGGCATGCTTCTTTCTCCTTAATAGTCCTAGACCATAAATCTAAGTATGCAAGAAAAAACAAAAAAAAAGAGAGAAAAGGCAAATCTATAATGATAATTCTATATAAACTGCATTATATCTAATTATATATAAATATGGTTATATATTATATATTATAATTTATATAATGCATTACATATAATATATATATGCACATAATGCATAATGGTTGCTTAGCACTGGGAGTGGGTGCCTTTCCATGACAGGGATTGACTGTTGATGGGTGCAAAGTAGCTTTTTGGAGTGATGGAAATATTCTAAAACTGGGTTACGGTGATGGTGGCACAATTCTAGAAATTTACTAAAATTATTGAATTGTGCAGTGCCGTGAATGGGTAAATACATGGTACATAAGCTACACCCCCAATAAAATTGTTTAAAAAAAAAAGCTTAGACTCTTCTACTAAAACAATATTTTTTTGTTGTTCTTTTACCACTGAACCAATAATCGAACAATGCAATCTTTTGTTGGCATGAAAAAAATTTATATTTTTTAAGGAAATTAATCCAAAGGAGAAAGCTCTAAATAAATCATTTGGTTTCTTAGTTTTTGACTCTCTGGGCTTCTTGAGGCCCTGTCTTCTGCACACTTGCCATGACCTCTGAGTCATCCATCACAAAAAAGGGAAGAAGTCTCAGGTGTGTGTTCAGATGAGGGCTTCCGTTCCAAAGGAAGACACGACGGGGAGACTGTTTGCTGAGACCCAGATCATCATAAAGCTAGATCTTTCCATGAGCAATTACTTTAAACTCCAAGACTATATTGTTAAGTGATGTGGTAGGGCTATCACCCAGATTTTTAGTTAGGTGTAAGAGTTGGGGCTTGTTACCAAACAATACCAAACAATAATTGGGGTCTCTTCAAGTACATCGACTACACCTGCAAATGCAGAAGTTTCACACAGTTTTTATGATACACTGATCCTAGCAATAGTTAAAGCTACAATCTAGCTCATTCCAAGGATATTTTTAAAAATGTATTTAAAAATGTATTTCTGGGGCGCCTGGGTGGCTCAGTGGGTTAAGCCTCTGCCTTCAGCTCAGGTCATGATCTCAGGGTCCTGGGATCGAGTCCCACATCGGGCTCTCTGCTCAGCAGGGAGCCTGCTTCCCCCTCTCTCTCTGCCTGCCTCTCTGCCTACTTGTGATCTCTGTCTGTCAAATAAATAAATAAAATCTTAAAAAAAAATAAAATAAAAATGTATTTCTTGGGGTGCCTGGGTGGCTCAGTCAGTTGGGTGCCCGACTCTTCATCTCAGCTCAGGTCTTGACCTCAGGGTCATGAGTTCGGGCCCCACATTGGGCTCTATGCTGAGTGTGGAGCCTACTTAAAACAAAAAACACAACATTTCTTATCAATGTATATCAGGTACAGAAAAGAGAGCAAATCATAAGAGTTTGATGAATCTTATTTAAAGATTTTTTTTTTAAGCAGGCTCCCCACTGAGCAGAGAACCCAATGTGGGGCTCTATCCCAGGACCTTGGGATTATGACCTGAGCCGAAGGCAGAGGCTTAATTCACTGAGCCATCCAGGTGCCCCTAATTTTTATTTATTTTTTAAATTTCTTTTCAGTGTTCCAGAATTCATTGTTTATGCACCACACCCGGTGCTCCATGCAATATGTGCCCTCCATAGTACCCATCACCAGGCTCACCCAACCTCCCACCCTCCGCCCCTCCAAAACCCTCAGTTTGTTTTTCAGAGTCCACAGTAAGAGTCAGACTTTTTTAACTGATTGAGTGACCCAGGCGCCCTGGGTGACTCCTAGTACTATTGATTTTTGTTGCCCAATTTTGAAATTTATACAAATGGAATCCTAAGTAAGTGCTTACTTGTGTCTGGTTTCTTTTACTCAACATTGCGTACATAAGAGTCACTCATTGTTCTATGATATTCCATTGTAGGAATATATCACTATTTATCCATCCTGTTGCCAATGGGCATTTGGATTGCTTCCAGGGTTTTTCCTATTATGAATAATTCCGCTAAGAACTCCTTTGAATATGCCTTTTGTGCATTTCTGTTGCGTAGGCACCTAGGAGTGGTTGCTGGGTCATAGGGTATGTGTATGGTTAGCGTAACATAAATCATTTTATTTTGCTAAAATCTAGAAAGCCACTTTAAGTGATTTAAGAGTAAACACACCCAAATGCAGAAATTTTCTAAATATAAACAGACATTCATTCTTCTTCAGAGTTGACCTGAGCAAACACTGTCATAGGCAGGACAATTGATTATCAGTCACAAAGTTACTGGAGTGTGATATCTCACAAACATGACTTCTGAAGACACCATCTCCTGTGAGTTTCGGCCCTCAGGAAATGAGGTCGATGTGAGCTTTCCGGCATTCCTGCCTGCTCCGGGGCTGGAACCTGGATGAGCATGGCTTGTATCCCTGCCTGGGCTTTGATACCAGAGAAAAGTATTACATTTGTTCAATTTCCCCTTACAATCTGGAAATAAATTTATTTTGGGGCTAGTAAAAAAAGTCTAAGGTAGTTATCAGCACAGGATACCAGGCTGAGTCTCTCGGTTCCTAGACAACACTTCTGTGCTTTTCCGTGGGGCTCCCTGGTTGTCTCCTAGGAGAGGCCACAGGCTGTGCCTTCGACCAGTTCTTCTGGGGTGGCCTTGGGCTCATAAACAAGCCCCGTCAGAGCTCATCCCCGACCCACCACCTTGAAATTTGAATTCAAGTCAAGGGAACCCTGACTCAACCCATGGCCCTTCCAATCAGATGTTCTCATGGCCTAGGTTAATTTTAGAAATATGGAGGATTTGCCCCCAGTAAAGAAAACCTCCCAGGGAGCATCCACATCAGTTTCATTTCCTGGTCTCTAGACCGTTGTCCACCGGGATTTGGAGAAAACTTTCTCTTAAAACAAGGAAACTTCTTGCTTCCTTCCTCCCCTTAGGAATTTGAGGGGCTCACCAGAATTCCCGGGCCTTTGGGTTTTTAATGCCCTAATGGACCAGGCCGTAGGGAGGTCTCAGGTCTCAGTTTTATTTTCTTTCTATTTGGATTCCTTCTGTCGCTGCCTGATCTTTCCCAGGTCTCTGAAGTACTTAGTACATAGAAACAGCAGTTTTTGGAATAGTGTCCGTGATATCTTTGTGTTTAGATGGCAAGTGGTGACCACATCTTTTATTTCTTTTCACAACACCCTAGTGCCCCAAAGAGACCAGCTTCATCATAAAGAGAATTGACCATATGCTCTTCGCTATGTGCTTTGGTTTGCTTTAAAAATTGCCACATTTTTGACATTCCCATTTGTCAGTGGCAGAACAGAAATTGTATTCTCCACATCAGACGGTCTTCCTGAATTTGGTCCTACTAACCCTGTTTTGGACAAATCATAGCCGTGTTCTAAAGCTCTACCCAGAACATGTTTTGTGGAAAACTTGTTATTTGTAGAATGGCAAATATTTAACACAATGAGATAGAGGACCAATAATGATCTACTTCCTTAGGTTTATGAAATGGAAAGTAACTATTTGGGATCCCATACTTTGGGGTAGCTTAACATTTTAAAAGAATTATTTACTGCCTAAGAATATATATTGTTATAACATATAAGAATGCAACTACAGGTTTTAGCAAGATGAGAGGAAAAATTTGCATCAAAAGACCAAGTTAGCCAGCCATCCCTTCTCGGTTTTCCATATTTGGGTTGATCTAAATGTGGATGACTTAGCTTTTTTTTTCCCTTAAACCAGTTTTCATCCATCTATCCATCCATCCATTTTTAGCAGCTTTATTGAGATGGAATTCACATACATTGTAATTCAACCATTCCGAGCGTACAATTCAGTGGTTTTTAGCATATTCATAAATAAGTACAACCATCAGGCACTTGGGTGGCTCAGTCGGTTAAGTGTCTGACTTGGGCTCAGGTCATGATCCCAGGGTCCTGGGATCCAGCCCTGTGTCAGGCTCCCCGCTCAGCAGGGAATCTGCTTCTCCCTCTGTAACTCCTACTTCCCCTGCTTGTGCTCTGTCTCTCAAAGAAATAAATAAAATCTTTAAAAATATATGTTTACAACCATCACCACTGTCAGTTCTAGAACATTTCGTCAAAGAAACCCCATACTCCTGATAGCTCAGCTCCCTTACTGCCCCATCCCAACCCTCAGCAACCACAAATCTGCTTTGGGTTTCTATCGATTTTCCTCCTTCCACCTCCAAGTTTTTATCTAAATTCCAGCTAGCTAGCAAACAGTGAGGTATTAGTCTGTTTCCATAGATTTTCCTTTTTTAAAGTTTCATAGGAATAGAATCATATAACATGTGGATTTTGGGACTGGCTTCTTTCCCTGAGTATCATGTTTCTAGGTTCTAGCAGGTGTCAGTGCTGCCTTCCTTTTCACGCTGAAACAGATTTCATTGTATGGTTAGACCATAGTGTGCTTATGCGTTTGTTTGTTGTGGACACTTGGGTTGGTCCTCTGCATGGCTTCTTAAAGTTCACCCTAGCCTAGTAGTCCTACTCTTTTTTTTTTTTTTTTTGCATTTTATTTTATTTCTTTTCAGTGTTCCAAGATTCATTGTTTATGCACCACACCCAGTACTCCAAGCAATACGTGCCCTCCTTAATACCCACCACGAGGCTCACCCAGCCCCTCACCCCCCGCCCCTCCAAAACCCTCAGTTTGTTTCTGAGTCCACAGTCTCTCATGGTTCATCTCCCCTCTCCGATTTCCCCCACCTCCCTTCTCTTCTCCATCTCCCCATGTCCTCCGTGTTATTCCTTATGTTCCACAAGTAAGTGAAACCCTATGATAATTGACTCTCTCTGCTTGACTTATTTTACTCAGTGTAATATTCTTAAACATGAGACTATCATTTCCAAGAGTCAGGAGAATTGTGAACAGGGTCTGTGATTGTATGTTTATCTGATGTTTGCCAAAAACAAGCATTGTGGCCCAACGTTAGATGCTCCATGTGTATTCCTCTCCCCTTGTCGGAAGCTAAATGGAAATAAATGGCACTTGTTCCCGGGTTTAAATGAATTGGCTAAAACCATTACTCTTTCTCCCTCTTCCATCTGCTCCTCTGCTAGTTCTTTCAAATAAAACTAACAGGAGCTGCATGGAGGAGTTCCTTGATCACCCGGGAGAATGAGCACAACTCTTCTTCTGTTTACAAGGGAGGCCACAAAGCTCACCAGGATAGCTGCAGCTTGTCAGTTACCTCGATCACGCTGAATACTTTTTAGTATTGTTTAACGTTCTCCGAGCATGTCACTTCAGCAAAGCTGTCATGATGATTGTTTTCATCTTCGCCTCCTACAGTCAACAGAATATTTAAGATGTCACAGGAAGATAACAGTACATAAGTAAAATAACATTAAGAAATTTCAAAATAGCTTCCAAATGATCCAGGTCTTAGGGATCAGGGCTGTTCCTTTTCCTTTTTTCTTTTTTAAGATTTTAGTTATGAGAGAGAAAGAGAGACAGAGAGAGAGCACGAGTGGCAGGGAGGGGCAGACGGAGAGAGAGAGAAGCAGACTCCCCGCCAAGCAGGGAGCCCGATGCAGGACTCAATCCCAGGATCCTGGGATCATGACCTGAGCTGAAGGCAAATGCATAATGGACTAGGCCACCCAGGCTCCCCATTTCCCTCTTTTCTGGGGACCTTCCCCCAGTTCAGCGGGAAAGCCAACTTAGGAACTGAGCCTGTACCCTGAGCGTTTTGGGTGCACGTGCATGCGTCTGGCCCTGTGGACAGGCGAGTGGAGAAGGCTGGTCTCTAGAGTGATGAGAAGTAGAACGGACGTGCTCAGAGCAGCTGCTGGTTCGGAGAAGCCTGCGGGATACTTAGCTCTTGGTTCTGTGGCATTCCTGACACCCGGCTGCATTCTTGCCTTGTGCTGCAAGAAAAATACTTATGCTCGACAACAACAGTAATACTCACATAATCCCGTAACACTAACAGAATCCTTACCGCGTGCCAGGTGCTGTTCTGAGTACTTCTGTAATGATATTCTTACAGGACCTTATGAGGTCATGATGGTTATTACCCCACTTGACAGCTGAGGGAACTGAAGGGCAGGCAAATGATCACCTGTTCCTTGCGGGGGACACTTGGGAGGAGTATCCGAGTTCCCAGGGCTCTGATGGTGGCCTGTGGGGGGACGTGGGGGCTGCCAGAGGGAGGACCTAGGACCCCACAGCCACAGACTGGCCTGAGGAAGGACCCCGAGGTGGAACAAGAGAGCGTCCTTCCCTCTCCAGGTGAATGAGCAATTCCCTAAGGAAGGCTTAGTGACCCTTCTCTACCTCTGCCACCTGCCATCGTGATGTCACAGGGGAGGAAAGGGAAGATCTGGGGCTCGTGAGGGATGCAAAGGAGGGTGCGGGCTGCTGGCGTAGGGAATGGGGCCGAGGGTGCTGTCCCTCGGGAAGCTGGCCGCCTTCCACCGGGCACTTCTGGTGGCGAGTCTCGGCAGGCAGAGCAGCAGCTGAGGGTCTGGTGACTGTCCTGTTGCCTCAGGCGGTTTCTGGGCAGTGACCTTGGCCGGTCCTTCCTCTGGTGGTGCTGAGTGGGGTTGGTCCTACTTCACACAGTGGCCAGAGCAGGGCATCCTCAACACACCGGGGTGGACTCTTAGCACAGGGCAGCCCAGGGACAGAGAGTTAAGAGCCACAGAGACTTACATCTCAGACACTGCAGACGTGGCCCGGGGGTGAAGGCTACGGCCCTGTGTTCACCATCCAGCCGCACAGGCCAGCGTGATGCCAGAGCGCCTGGATTCTTAGCCTGGAAGGACCTGGCTCGGCTGTGCCCAGGGCCCATCCTCTTGCGAGACAGGACCGTGTCCTGTTTGCTGCCCTGTGCCCTTGTTCCGTCCCTTCTTCCCTCTGCTCTGGGCAATGCAGCCACGTTCCCTCTTCTTAGCTCCGTGGCTTGTGTGGCCTCCGGGGCGTGACTGGACCCGGCGAGGACGCAGTCTGACTCCCTAGATCCCCACTGCTTTCTGTCCTGGACTCACATACCTTAGAGGAATCATGCGAAATGGGTGGTTTTGACCCACTCTGACCTACAGAAATTTGGCGTTCTCACAGGTCAACTGACATGGAGGCCTTTGATATTTGAAACATCTTCCTGCTCATTTGGTAAGAAAATAAACAGAAGGAAGCAAAATAGGAACTATTGGGTGCCTAACAGACTCCCTAGAGATGGTATGGGACAGTTTTCCTGGCCTGTCTGCCTTTCCTGGGAACCTTCTTGACAGTGAGCTTTGAGCGTGTCTTCCAAGCTTACCGCACGGCCCGATTTGAATGTCAGACTAGACAACTCAGCTCAGACGGTAGCGGGGATGGGTCCAGCCTCATGGCTTCCCCAGTGCCTTCCTATCCTAACCCTCACATCTCTGCTCTCCCTCTCCTCTCCTTCCTGCTGCCTTTCATTCTGCAGTTGCCTCTTGGTCCTGCCCTGTGAGAAAGAGTCCTGGCAGCTCCGGGGTCTTGTCTGACTCTGTCATTAGCTCCTCCTGCTGTCCTGGAGGCCCCTGGGTCCAGTTCCCGGCTCCTTGCGACTTCCTCTCTGTACTGGATGTTTTGGCCACATCACTTCTCCTGGCTGGACTGAGAAGTCCAGAGAAGCTCACTTTCCTTACCTCCATTGTGGGTTTATATCTGAGCGGGCTCTCTCCTCAAGTCAGGTGTCCCTGAACAGCAGGGGCCGACCTCTGGAAGCCCTCTCCCACCACCCGCAGCTGCTCCCCGGCCCCAGCAGATTCTGTCTGTCTTTCAGGTCTGAGTCCCTGCTGGCCTCCCATTGGGATCCCGTCCTGAGGCCTCAGGGTGCTTGGGTACCCACTCCCTAGCAGAGGGCTGATGACCGCCAGCTACCTAAACCTGACCCCCCCAGACTCACTCTGCATATCCCCTCAGGATGCCCCCACCCAGTTCACACCAATGTACCTGGAACGGACTTTCCACTCAGGATCCTCAGAGGGAGTCTGGTCAGAGATCAGAGAGTCTCCAGTCAGACCATGGGGGCCAGGCTGAGCCGAGCTGCTCGGGATAAAACATGGCTGCTGCATTAGCAAAGGCCCTGCCCAGGGCCTCCCGTGGGCCTAGCCGGTGAGAGTGTCGCTGAGTCATCCCCGGGCCCAGGCTGGCCCCCCCGACGATGTTTGCAGACTTCAGCATCTGCATTCAGCCCCTATGCCAACAGGGACCCACCCAGTCAAACCACCCAGCGGAGCCCTCTTTTCTACACACCCTCTTTGTAGCGACTGGTTGTTTAGACGACCACTCTCAACATTCAATAGAAATGTCTTTTCCTAAAAAATATTTTTTTATGTATTTTTTAAAAGATTTTTATTTATTTATTTGACTGAGAGAGAGATAGATAGATCGATCACAAGTAGGCAGAGAGGGAGGCAGAGAGACAAGGGGAAGCAGGCTCCCTGCCGAGCAGAGAGCCCGACTCGGGGCTCGATCCCAGGACCCTGCGATCATGACCTGAGCTGAAGGCAGAGGCTTAATCCACTGAGCCACCCAGGTGCCCCTTATTTATGTATTTTTGAGAGACAGAGAGAGACAGAGCACTTGTGAGAGCATGAGGCATGGGGGCACAGGGAGAAGCAGACTTCCCGCTGAGTGGAAAGCCTGTTGCAGGACTGGAACCCAGGACCCACGACCTGAGCCAAAGGCAGATGTTTATCTGACTGAGCCATCCGGGCATCCTCAACAGAAATGTCTTGAACACCTACCACTTGCCGGGTGCCACTCTAGGCCTTGTAGACATGCAGTGAAGAAGACAGATGAGGTTCCTTCCCCCATGGAGCTCATAGGCTGGTGGGGACAAATCAATGATCATCAGAGTTGGGTCTGTGGTCTAGAGCTGGGCCACAGATCTGTGTTACCAGGTTGGGATGAGTTAATACAGAAGTTTGAGTAAAGTGTTTAGAAACTCCTATAGCAATTGGACAGAGTAATTTGTTGAGTCTAGTTAAAAAAAAAATCCAACTTCTAAAATAAAATACTGTTTTTTATTGTATATAAAAACAATTTTAATTTTATAAAAATATAGATCTCCGATGGTCTGGAAATTTAGAAAAATTAATCCTATACTCCAGAAACTTTGAAAAGCTTTGCCCTAAACTACACTGGGAAAAACTTGGTCTAAGGAGGGTGGTATTTGATGTGACCAGAAGGGTGGGGAGGAACCCACCAGACAAAAAGCTGGGGAAGGAGCTTTCCAGACAAAAGAACAGCCCATGAAAAGGCCCTGAGCTGAGTGAAAACCTGGAAGACTAAAATAGAAAGGAAGCCGGTGGAGGTGGAGGCAGAAGGAGCAAGGGGAGGTAGAGTAGGGGGGGCAGGCAGGGTGTGCGGGCAGAGGCCCGGTCACGTGAGTGCATTCGAAAGGCAAGGAGAAGCTAGTGAGGTGCTGGAAGTGGGCATGTGGCCTTCAGCACTTCCTACCTGCCCCTTTCCAGTGACACATGCAGAGCAGAAAAGGGACGGCTTCATCCTGGACTCCTCGGGAGGCTTGCCTGTCAGATCCAGAAGGACACCATGATAGCTGTGTCTCTCCTGAAGCCTAGCCCTGAGACAGGTGTTTTCAGAACAGCTTTCTTGCAAAAAGGTCTGCAAACCTTTTAAAAGATTATTTATTTATTTGGGAGAGAGTGAGAGAGAGAGAGCACGAGCAGGGGAGGGGTAGAGGGAGAAGCAGACTCCCCGCTGAGCAAGGAGCTCGATGCAGGACTCCATCCCAAGACCCCAGGATCATGACCTGAGCTGAAGGCAGACACTTAACCCGATTTGGCCACCCAGGTAATCTAGGTGAGTTTAAAGTCTGAACCAGCCCCATAACCAGGTCTCTCTCTCTCTCTTTTTAAAAAAGATTTTATTTATTTGACACAGAGAGAGACAGCATAAGCAGAGGGGGCAGCAGAGGGAGAGGGAGAAGCAAGCTCTCTGTTGAGCAGGGAGCCTGATGTGGGGCTCGATCCCAGGACCCCAGGATCATGACCTGAGCCAAGGGCAGATGCTTAACTGACTGAGCCACCCAGGTGCTCCCCCCCATAACCATTTTTCTTATTGCAAAATAATTACTTTGTGAAGGGGATTTTCTACATGAGTTTGAAATTTTAAGTTATGTTGCACAGATAAGTCATTTCTACCTATCAGAACTGCCAGGAAGCTGTAAGTTCTGGTTTACGGTTAAATAAGTCTGGACAAATTTCTAAGAAATCATGGCCTTGATATTTCTTTGAATTCACTTCGTTTATTCTGAAATGATCATGGAAGACCCACCATTGTTTCCTTGAATAATTAAACTGAAAATGCATATTAAATAAATAAATAAGTTATCAATACATGATGTTGACGGTCATGCTTTGCTGGTGGGAGTGGAAAGTGGAAGCTACTTTCCTAGCAATTTGGTGATAGGTAGTCAGAGTTCTTAAAAGTTTTATATCCCTCACCTTTCTGTAAATATTTCCTAGGGATATGATCAGAGACAAAAAAAAAAAAAAAAGATTTTTATAGAGGGATATTTGTTATGGTGACATTTATAAAAATAAACCTCGGGACTATCCTTAAAGTCCCAATAATAGAGAATTTGTGAAATTATGGTATAGCCATATGCCACAATATTATGTAATTGTTAACCACTCCTATAATGTTATTTGAAAAATGAGGAACACTGAGTTATGTTTACAGTGTTTTTGTTTTTTGTTTTTTTAAACACACACATCCTTCAAAGGGCTTCCATAAGACTATTCAGAATAATTATCTTTGAGTCATGGCTTCTGGCTGATTTTTCTTTTTCAATAGTTTAAAAATTCCCTATGATGCGTATCACATATTATATGCATATATACATGTTATATGCATATTACTTTAAAAATAAGTGATCCTGATTTAAAAACAATGGAAATATTTAAAGTATCTGCCATTAGATACCATTCCATATTCATTACTTATGTAGATTTAAAATTCCATAATCACGAGAAGACCTTAGCCAAAATCTTACGGGCTTTAACTGAGGGTGTTTCTGATAGTCTGTCGATTCATCAACTGTGTGGCTGAGGGGCTCTTCAGCACCTTTCGATCACATAAGGTGTTTGGTTCATGGCATTTTCTTGATGAATGCAACGTGAAAAATCTGATTTAGCCCAATGCACTGACTACCACTAATCTTACTGGTGACAAGCAGCTTCTGATAAGGACGGGGGAGAGAGGTTAGAATGAGGGCAAGTTTGGGGATTTGACTTCACTGAAACCATTTTCTTTGAGGGATTGGATATCTGATCTGATGTCGGTTACTTCAGATCTTTGAACAAATCATTACACAGGTATTTTGGGTGGGAAGGAGTTAAGTCGAGAAGCAGGGCTCGATGTAGCATTTGTTTTGGAATCACTTACCTGTTGAGCTGCTGACAGCAATAAACGTTTTCTAAATACCTCAAGGAATGAAAGTAGATTGTCTTCCCGTAAGAACAGTGGCAGATGAAAGTTGGTTATTTCTCTATATTCATTCCAGTGAATGTTTGAGTAGAAAAAAAAAACAACCCACAAAACCCCTGAAACCAAAACAAAACAGATGAAAGTGACCTCTTAAATTTGTCAGGCATCTGTCCGAGGTGTGTGGCCCTCTCTAACTTCCAAGATGGCCTGGGAGAGATATTTATTTTGTAAAATAAAGTTCAGAAAGGCAAAGATACCGTCCACTTAGGCCAAACATTCAATAACTCCTGCAAATGGATTGTCAATAGGGCCTTGACATACATTCCTTATTCTGGCCAGGAAGGGTAGAGTTATTCTCAAGGTTAAGTAAAGGTCACCTCTCTCTGCCAACTGACACTCAGCAGTGATGGAAAAGCACGGGCTGGAGCTAGGTGCCTGGAAATTTCACTGAAGAAACCAACGGCCCCAGTCTGTCTGTACACTCGGGTCAGTTCTGTTAGTTTTCCCATAATCGTACTGGACTGGTAGTCAGGTAAGGGACAGATTCGTCACTGATAGAATCTGTCCTGGGTTGACAGTGCTTTAATTTGTGGGCCTTTGTGGTCAGAGGCCATTATTTCTTTCTTTCTTTCTTTTTTTTTTTTTTGAGGCCATTATTTCTAATTGCCTTTTCGTCCTGCCGCAGTTCACCTATCTTTCACACGCATTCAATTTAATCTTCTCGTTCAAGGAGGACAGCGCATTTGGTCTGAAATAGCTTTCAGACCGGTTTCCTTACCTTCGCTAAATTCAAGGGGAAAAGGATCTTAGAAGACTCAAGAATGTGAAAGTGGAACACAAGTAATGACAGCTTTCTGACCCTTCAGAGTTGTTACCAAGATCTCCACGTGGATAATTCTAAATATTTAGGGACTTAAATGATGTGACTCCTTAAAACATGAAAAAAGTTTACATCTCCCTCATTTCACCTTCGAAACTCTTTAATTGTCATGGTTCTGATGATTCCAGACGGGAGCCTCTGAACGTCTCCTTTTTTACTCAGCAACTTTATACTTTGCTCCTTGGTGCTAGGAACGGGGGACCCAAGATTGAATCGGACAAGTTCCCAGGAAGGAAAGTAAAACCAAAGTGTTTGTGTGTGTGTGTGTGTGTGTGTGTGTGTGTGTGCGCGTGTGCACGCGTGTAGCGCAGAGGACATTCAGAGAGAGATGAACACACTCTGAGGTATTGGAGTGTGGATAGGAAGCAGCAGGGACAACCGTGCACTGGGATCTTAAGATTCTTAGGGTTTCATCCACTTTACCTGATTCAGCCCTCAGGATGATCTCAAGGTGGGTGTTTCCCTCCAGCACATGAGAGAACTGAGCTTGGGCAAGGCCTCCCACACCCTACAGGAGGTAAAGCGAGGACTCAGAGCTGGTGGTCTCACCCAAAGCTCAAAGTCTTAACCTTTCAGGCTCTCTTCCTGAGCACAGGGGTAAAAGTGGAAAGGACTTCTAGGAGTGAGGTGGTCCAGCCAAGTGGCTGGGGTACAGGGGAGCAGGTGGGGGTAGAGAGAGATGGCAGTGGAGGGAGAAGAGGATAAGGCTGTCTACAGGCATGTTGGTCTCTCTGTTTCACAAGAGGGATGGGTATCTAACACAGTCCAAAGACGGCAGGGGCTGCCTCCGGGTTCGGTGTATTCAGTGGTACAATATTGCTGGCCCGGACACAGCGTTTTCTTCTTTGTGCTATGCCATCCGTAGCACTTTTCATCCTCAGACTTGAAGGGACACTTTTTCTTCTGTTTCTTGTTATGGATTTCAAGCCACACATGATATTGGAGTAGCCTGAGTAATGGGCCCCAAAGACATCGTCGGGTCCCAGGCCCTTGACTCTGCACATGTCACCCCGTAAGGAAGGGACTTTGAAGACGTGGCAAAGTTAAGGATTGTTTTGTTTTGCTCTATAAACACTTTATCAAGACCAGCAGACCAGCCCCGTGGGCCAGTGGTCAGTGCAGACACCCAGGACCCAGCGGCAAGCTCAGTGCAGCCTCCAAGCCTCTCGCTGTGACTCCGATGGGCTGAGCAGGTCACCTTCATGCACTGGGCCTTCTTGTTTCACGTAATGGAGCAGCTTGCGTCCTTTATGGATTCCGTGGGGACCTGCTGGCACTGTCCCTGAGAACCCGTCCTGCCCAGAGCCCTGCTGACCCTGCACAAGGCTTATATTCAGGACAGTGGCACCGGGGGCAGTTGGGAGGAGATGAGCCAAGGATCCAGATATGGGGAGATGATCCTTGATTACCTAGGTGCGCCCTTAAGCCAATCACAAGTGTCCTTTCAAGAGAGGCGGAGGGAGATTTGATAGGCACAGAAGAGAGTGCCGTCTGTCTTTGTCTCTCCAGGTCGTTATACCAGAAAACCCCAGGCTGCGTCTGGTCCTGGTTCGTAAATGATCTTCTCACTGTGTCCACACATGGCAGAAGGAGAGAAGGAGCTCCCTGGGGTGGGTCTGTTTTGCAGGGGCACTGATCCCAATCATGAAGACCCCACCCTCACGACCTAAATACAATCTTCCGAAGGCCCCGCCTCCATATTGGTGGGCAGGGCTAGGATCGCAACAGAGGAATTTGGGGGGGACATAAATATCCAGTCCACAACACCATGGGACCACCGAGGCAGAGACCGGAATAACATGGTTGCAAACCAAGAAATGCCAGACGCCACCAGCATCCGGATGAGGCGAGGGATGGATTCTCCTGCAGAGCCTCAGGAGGGAGCTCAGCCCCGCCGACCCCTTGATTTGGGCCCAGGAAGACCTGCAGAACAGCGAGAGGATACATTTCAGTTGGTTTATGCCGCTGTGTTTGAGGCGGTCTGTTATGGCGGCCCCAGGAAACAAACACAGCGGTAACAGGACTCGGTGGAAAAGCAGCACGTGTTCGAGGCAGCTGTCCCCATGAGGAAAAGTGTGGGATATACTGATGATGACCATAACCTAAGGGCCTACTGGGCCAAACCTGTTTCTCTGCATCCTATATATTGAGTGTTGTTTGACGGATGAAGGAACTGAAGGTCAGAGTGGTCAAGTAAACTGCCCAAGGTCACGCTGGCAGGAAGGGGCAGAGCTGGGATTCGGACTCAGGACTCACTGATGCCAAAGCCCTCATCTTTTTGCTGTGCTTCTTGGAAGTTGGGCATTTTAATGTATGTTTATTCAGTTTGCATAAAATATTGCACCATATTGGTATTCAAACGTGCAGCTTAAAACTGCATGCCGTTCCTTTACTTACTATATTAGCAAAAGTGGGACAAGGGGGTTTAGGGATCCATATCGTGGCAGCTTGCTCATTTTTCGCTGCCATAGAAAAACAACAAAAACATACAGTGTCTTCCCTTCCCACATGAGCAAGGACAGACCAGCAGAGGGTCCAGGTTTCTTTCAAAGTGCTACGTGCCTGTGTGTCTGGAGGAAGAACAGGGAGAGGAACTTTCTATGCAGATCAAGGAGACTGCCTGGGCTTGTGGTTTCCAAGGCCTGCTGTCAACATGTGGTCCGTGGCCTATTTCCGGCAGACTCTTCAAGGAGGTCTGTTAAAAGCAGATTCCAGCGCCTTCCAGATTTACTCGATCTGGGAACCTGTATTTTAACAGCTTCCCAGGTAGCTCTTGGCCACTTCAATGTTGAAAATAGACACCCAAGGCTATTCTGGAAATCAGCAGGGCAAAGACGATGGCTTTGTGCCTGAACACTGACGGGAACCATAATGTTTGTTTTAGGTCTGGCTGTGATTGGACAAGCCCAAACTTACAGTGACAAGATAGAAAGACAGTTCTCTGTCCAAGTCTGGAGGTAAGCCATCCAGGGCTGGTACAATGTCAGGATTTGGGCTCTTTTTTTTTTTTTCTTTCTTTTCTTCTCCTTTCCTTTTCTTTCTTTCTTCCTTCCTTCCTTCCCCCCCCCCCTCTTTCTTTCTTTTGATAGAGAAGAGAGCATAGAGGGAGAGTGAAACGGAGAAGCAGGCTCCCCGCCAAGCAGAGAGCTGGAATGGGGCTCAATCCCAGGACCCCAAGCCCATGACCTGAGCTGAAGGCAGACACTTAACCGACTGAGCCACCAAGGGGCCCCATCAGGCTCACTTAACCAACTGAGCCATCAAGAAGCCCCATCTTTCAATCCTTTTGCTCTGCTGTTATGTGACTTCTATTCCCAAGGTCACTGCATGGTCTAAGGGACACCTGGACTTCTGGTCATTAAACCCACACCCCAGGCAGCAGAAATAAGGAGGGCTGAAGCAGGGCATGATCCTTCCTTAAAAGACACTTTACAGAAGTGTCCCTCCTCCCCCTTCTGACCAATGTATTGCCCAGAAGAAACTGAGGTCGCATTGTCTTGCTGCGAGGGAGCAAGAGCTTTATTCCAGGTCACCGCATACCTCACTGAAAGTGGGGAACCACTTCAGAGGAGGCTGGGAGATGGATCACTAGAGAAGCCAGAAGCCCCTGCCTCAGGGTCGGTGCCCACCCCAGCACTGATGTCTGCGTGTCCCGAGAGAGCAACAGAGAGACAGAGGGCAGAGGTCTGGGAGTTCATGTGCAGCACCCAGAGAGGGGGGCCTTGAGTGGGGGGTCGGCAGGTGGTCTGTGGAGCACTGAGCATAAGTCTCACGAGCTAGAGGGAGTCTCTGAGCAGGGCAAGGGAGGAGGTGGGGCAACGGGTCTGGAAAAGGCACAATGGCAGAGACAACAAGCATGATGGGTTAAACGCCAGGGCTGCCTCTCCTGTTCTTGGCTAGCAGAAGCATACATGGCCCAAGGGAGGGTGAGGAAGCCCTCCTCTCCACCAGTGAAGGATTCTGAAATTCCTGTCAACGGGAAATCACAACATGTTTAGTAAGATTTGGAAAGTGGAACATGGTGACGTTTCATACACTACAGAAGTGAGGACCACTTCATACCCAACTCTGTTAGTCACGGCTCTCCAGAGAAACAGAACACACATACGGAAGAGGAGATTTATCATGGGAGTTGGCTTTTCTGATTATGGGGCCTGGGATATGCCACCATCTGCCATCCATCGTAAGCTGGAGAACCAGGAAAGCCGGTTGTGTAATTGAGTCCAAATCTGAAGGCCTGAGAACCAGGAGCTTTGATGTCCAAGGACAGAAGACCATGCCCCAGAGCAAGAAGAGGGCATTCACCTTTCCTCCACATTTTTGTTCTATTCCAGGCTGTCAAAGGATTGGATGCCCACCCACACTGGAGAGGGCAGATCTTCTCTACCTAGTCTGATTCAAATGCCAATCTCTTCTGGAAACACCCTCACAGACACATTCAGAAATAATGTTTTACCAGTTGTCTGGGCATCCCTTAGCCTGGTCAAGCTGACACACAAAATTAACCATCACACCAGTACAATGTTAGGGAACTGTTGGGAGTGTGTTAATAGATACGACCTCTTTGAAGATCAGTCTGACATTATATATTAAGGGTCTTAACCATGTTCAAGCCCTTTGATCCTGTACAATCCCAGTGTCAGGAACCTAGCCCAAGGACACAACTTCACAATCTTATCCACAAAGATTTCTGTTGTTTGTTTATCACAGGAAAAAACAGGAGACGACCTAAGTGGCCAGTGTTGGGAAACCATGGTCTTTCTCCTCGTATTTCTGCCTCAGTGACTAGAACAGTTCTGCCTTCTCAGGGAAGGACTAGGGACTACACTCCTGCACTCTATCCCACACTCCTTCACATCCACGGGTAGGGTGTGACTTATCCGGCGGGTGAGAAATGATAACCCATGGGTCATCTGCTATCTGCCAGGACCGCCCAGGTAGGTGGCAGCCCACCACGCTCTCTAGTGCGTGATGATGGCCACGCCAAGTCTCGATCTGCAGGCCCAGCCCTCTGCATTATCAGATATAAGGAAGAAAGCGTGGTTTCAGCTTCATTTTTATGCAGCACAAACATGTGGCCCTACCAGTAATAAAGTGGACACTGTATTTTAATTCCTGTCTGGTGCTCGTCCTTCACAGAATAGCGGCGAGGAGTGGCTGTGCTCACCCCAGAGCATGCCCACCCATGGTTCACTGAGAACAGTCCAAAGAAGGGGTCCTGGAAACCAGTGTCAGAGGGCAGGAGGGGGCCTCTTGAAGTAGCCACAGCAGCTGGGGCAGGCTGACTCACAGCGGCTTCTAATACGCAGGAGCCATGTAAATAGCGGGCTGGCCTGGCCAACTATGGCACGACTGGAGTGTGACATTTGAGTCACAGGGAGGCTCTGGCTGGCGTCGTCCAGCCCTGGTCATATGGCCCTCTGTGACCGTGACCTACCCAAGCAGAGCTAGAACACTGGATTTGCAGAAATAGCCTGAGACAGATATTGAATTATTGGAGAAAGAGAGTTTTTCTCCTAGACAGTGTGAAATACATAATTCTGGTCCAAAAATGCATCCGTTCAAGAATGACTTATTTTCTAGAACACCATCATTTTGAACTCTGTGGCTCCTTGGGTTCCTGAAATTTCCATTGTTTTTCTGGCACGTTGGGTGTTATGTGGTGCTGAGGGATGGAGGGGGAGACAACATTTGGTCCTTGGTCCTAAGTCCGCAGGTGACCACTGAGACATTTGCTGCCTCTGTCTGTGTGGTTCCGTTTTGATTTAGCGGCTATCTCAAAGTGCTGTTTTTTGAGGAATGAACTTTGGTTGTGTCTAGACCAATTTGAAAAGGTGGGAGAAGTAAGTTTCTTTTGAGAGAGAGAGAGTGAGCGAGCACCCAGTGGAGTCCATCGCAGGACTCTATCTCATGACCCATGAGATCATGACCTGAACCGAAATCAAGAGTCAGACGCTTAACCGACTGAGCCACCCAGGCGCTCCTTAGGCTAAGTCCATTTCTGCCCATTCCGAAGTAGTATATAGTACCACAGTTAACCCAACTGAGTTTTACACTGAGTGAGGAGAACTTGACAACAACCACAGCCTTGGGAAGACAAATCAAGAACCCCTTCTGTCCTGCCTCCCCTTCCCCATAGCCTATCCAGTCTCTACCACAGTGCCGGGCTAGGTGGGGGGAATCTGTATTGTCCAATGCACCGGGTCTGGGACAACTGCGGTGGCACTGGATTTATTTGGGTTTTCTAAGTTCTGTGGGCCTGCGGCTGGTAATATATTGGTTGTACCACTGACTCCTTGAAAAAGTGGGACACAGAAGAAACTTGGGGTTGGATCGGTTTGCCTAAGGAGTATACCTCTTCTCACAAGACTCTAGACATCAGCTTCTGGAGAAAACCCAGGCTCCTGATTGAGATCCTGCTCAAACAGTGAAGGTAGGAAATTAGGGAGGGTTGGGCACCTGGGTTGCTCAGATGGTTAACCGTCTGTCTTCGGCTCAGATCATGATCCCAGGGTCCCAGGATGGAGCCCCGTATCAGGCTCCTTGGTCAGCAGGGAGCCGGCTTCTCCCTCTCCCTCCGCCGGCTGCTCGCCCTGCTTGTGCTCTTTCACTCTCTCTCTCTCAAATAAATAAATACAATTTATAAATTTTTTTTAAAGATTTTATTTATTTGACAGACAGACATCACAAGTAGGCAGAGAGGCAGGCAGAGAGAAAAGAGGGGGAAACAGGCTTCCCGCTGAGCAGAGAGCCCGATGTGGGGCTTGATCCCAGGACCCCGGGATCATGACCTAAGCTGAAGGCAGAGCCTTATCCCACTGAGCCACCCAGGTGCCCCCAAATTTATAAATGTTTATTAAAAATAAAAAAAAATTAGGGAGGGAAGAATTTGGGATTTGATTTAGGTGATTTCATATTTGGACTTTCGTCATGAAATTCTTGTTGAGAATCTAATTACTGGAGGGGGTTTTGTGAAAATGGTTAACTTTATACTACTGACATTTTGGGGGTATTTTATGCTATTATTTGGGCTTACTGTAAAACGCAGTGTCCTTCAAACATTTTTCTTGAATTGGAACACGCAGCAGGGAAATGCATTACAGATTCTGGCCCTTTAACTGAAGCACAGTTTTTACAAAATAAAAACCTCTCAGCTGGGGTTCCCATGAAAGCAAAGCCTGCGACAAAGACTTGTGTGTAGGCAGTTTATTTGGAAAGTGACATTAGGAAGGCGTGGGCAGCAAGGGAGCAAAACTGAGAAGAGCCTACGCAGGCCTGCGTTACCGAGGGCACCGTTGCCATGGCGACTGCAGCTCAGTCTCCCGAGACCTCCTCCGATGCTGAATAAATTCAGCTCACAACCGCTCTGTTGGGGGATGGATGCCTGCCCCACAGTGAGCTCCACGGTGTCCTTTGGGTGTTGACGTCCTCTCTCTCCAGGGTGCACTGCTGAGTGGCCCCTGTGTGGACCTGATCACGACGGCATCAGTGGCTGGAGTCAGGGGTGGAACGGGAAGGATCTGCCATGGCCACAAGAGGTGTTCAATCATGGGTTTATCCTTATCAAGTGCAGTGCTGTATCCTATGCTAATTCCCTCTCACAAGTGCGCCCACAGACACACACACACACACACACACACACACACACACTCTCTCTCTAGCTGAGGCCCACTAAGCAGTGGTTCTCAAAGTGTGGCCTGGAGACCCTGTTTCAGGGGGTCTGTGAGGTCAAAACCAATTTTACAAAACTACTAAGATGCTATTTCTCTCTTCCGCTCTCATTCTCACAAGTGTGCAGTGGTTTTCCAGAGGCATTGTGGCGTGTGGTACTGGCATGGGTTGAACACAGAAGCAGACAGGAGAACCCAGCTGTCTTCCAGTAATCTAGACTTTTGAAGAGTTTTGCAAAAATGCAAAACAATTCTACGGGTCTTGCTAAATTTGTTTTAGAAAATATAGTTATTTGTCATAAAATGCTATTTAAATATATCAAAATGTAATGAGTTTAGTATTTATAAACAAATGTTTTTAAAATTCCTCTTCTAATTTCGAAATATAATCCACATATATGAATGCTCTTTGGGAACACTATGAGTGTTAAGGGGGTCCTGAGAATTTTAAAAAATGGTGAGAATTGCTCCACTAAACTGACCAGAACCCTGGAAACAACTGCAGCCCACGATCTGAGAAACACAGACAATCTCTAACGAGCTATAAGAACGATGTGCTTGGGGAAACAGAATGAGAAATTACTAGGAGGCCAGAGGTGAAGTGGGGTACTGGAGTTAATTAAGGGCCTTTTCTGACCCATTTCAAAACCTTTTTAGGCCTATCACTGGCCAGAAGGAAATACAAAGGGATGATGCTGATCCGGGAAGGAGTGCCACAAAGGTGAAAGGACCGCTCTGGCAACTATCCATTCTTCCAAAGAAACAGCCAGTCTCCCGGCTGACCACAGGTTGTTAAATCCAACAGATTAAGGCAGGCAGTTCTCAATCCTGGCTGCCTGTTAAGTGTCCGGGAGTCAGTAAAAGCTATCCCTCCTTGGGCCCCACTCCAGACCAATGAATTAAAATTTCTGGGGATAGTGGGACACCTGGGTGGCTCAGTAGGTTGAGTGTCTGCTTTCAGCTCAGGTCATGATCCCAGCGTCCTGGAATCGAGTCCCGCATCAGGGTCCCTGCTCAGTGGGGAGTTTGCTTCTCTCTCTCCCTGCTGCTCCCCCTGCTTGTGCTTGCCCACTCACTCTCTGACAAATAAATAAATAAAATATTAAAAGAAAATTTCTGGGGATGGGGCATAGGCACTGTTCTTTACCTTTTTACTGATGTGTAAGTTACATCAAGGGCACAGATCTTGGGTGGGAGGATGGGTGGGACAGCTAAAGGGAATTAAGAGGCACAAAATTCTTATAAAATAAGCCACAGGGATGTAGTGTACAGCATAGGGGATATAGTCAATGACACTGTAGCGAATGTATATGGTGACAGACGGTAACTAACCCTATTGGGGTGAGCATTTTGTAATGCATAAAAGTATCGAACTGCTCCCTTGTACACCTGAAATTCATATAATACGGTATGTCAGCTATGATTCACTTTTAAGAAGCACAAGTTAAGTGATATTAAGGCTATGCTTCTGTTACAGCCACGTAACTGCAACCCAGACCTTTAAGCTCCCAGTGGGTTCCCTCATGCCTCTCCTGGTTAATATTGCTATTGTATATTTATCACCAAAGGTTTGTTTTTCCTGATTTTGAGTTTCATATAAATGGAATAATACACTATATATTCTTCTATGTCTGTCTTTTCCCCCAACATGTGTGTGTGATATTCATTCATGTTGTAGGTAGAGCAGTAATTAGTTCTTGTTGCATGGCTGTGGGGTTTTCAACTGTAAAAACAGATATTTTATTGTTTATTTACCCTTCTCCTGGATGGAGCCAACTGGTCCTCTCAAACCGCTCTGAAGTGTGGGGACATGCTCCTACCACAGAAATACAGGAGCTGGGACAAATGACAGACTAGAAATAGACTCGCATCACCTGTCTTAATGCTTACAATGCAGGGATGTGGTTATTGAAATGGAAGTCCTAGTTTTCTCAACTATTTAAAATTAATAGTTTTTTTTTTCTCTTTACAGGAGGTATAGTCAAATCTGCACGAAAATGTGTGGCTCTGCTCCTGTGCAGAGATTTAGGGTGTCAAAAGTTAGAAGGCCTCGGATGCTCGAGGAGCTGAGATTTGGTCCCACTGGCCAACTGTGAGTACAGCCCTGCTAAGTTACATTTGGTTTATTTTTAAAACTTAATTCTATCTCAGCTTCTCAATATCACACAGACACAACCACGTATTAACAAGGAGTCACTCAAACTAATTCATAGACTGTATCCTCCAATCCCTTCAACTACACTTTCCCCAAATACTGTCTGGTTCATTAAAAGGCATAACCATCTACTCAGCTCACTGAGCCAGAGACCCCAGGAAGACCCTCGATCACAACTTCTCCCAGCAGTGACCCACTCCACACAATCAGATCCACACACCCTGTCCGTCACCTGTGTCTCCGACACAGGCTGCCGAGTGACCCGCTTGTCCCCAGCCCCACTGTCGCCACTGTGCTGGAGCGGGCCCCTTACTTCCAAACTCCTGCCCCACCCCAACTCTCCCTCCTGAATCCATCCTCTATCCACCAGCCTGAGCAACTTTCTCAAGACATCCATGGGGCCAGGTCATGCCTTTCCTTAAAGCCTCCCTATAGCTCAGAAGCGAAAGGGCCTCCAACTCACCTCACTGACACTTGAGTCTAGACTTCCTATGTTCACCTACAAAGCCCTGTGTGGTAGTGCGGTGGGGCTGGGCCTCTCCACCTTGGGCAGTGTACCCGAGGCCCCTGCTGGCCTTCCGTCCTCAGGACACACTGAGCTCCTTCCCACCTGGAGGCCTCTGCCCCTGGCTGCTTCATACCTGCAATCTCTCCCATCTCCAATCCTTCTCATAGGCTCTTGCTTTTGCTAATTAAATTTCAACCTCAACTGCCTCTCTCTCAACAGCCTTCCCTGACCACCCAAGCCTAAGTAGTCATCCCTTTACTTTCTAGAACATTATACTATCTTGATTCTCTGCATAGCACTCATTAAATAATACTGATTTATTTGCTTAGTCTGTCTCAATCTGCCCCTGAAATGCAAGCTCTTTCAGAAGGAATCTTATCCTTGCTACATCCAGAAAAATACCTCGGAAATAATATTCAACAAATGTTTCTGTCTTAGACACAAATATGATGCAAGAACACACAAGCTAAACATACTCCTCTCCCAAATCTAAGAGTTTGAATTCTGGGCCTTGAAAAAACAGCGGGAAGGACATAATTGCCATTTAAAAATCACAACATGAATGCTTCTCTGGAGGTACTTCTTGCTTTTACTAATACTTAATTCTTAAGAAGTCTGCTATAGAGTAATGCAGTATTTTATTTATTCTGTTCATTCAAGAACATTCAAGAAATGTTCATTCAAGAACATTTATAATATTTATATTTATAATATTAATAGAACTTAATCTAAGAAACAACAAATTTTTTTTAACACTTCAATACTGGGTATGAGAGAAAGTCAAAATAATTATGGTCAAAATTATTACATCAAAAACTTAAGAGTAAATGCTTGGTGTTAGTCTACATGCAATTTACTTTTTGGCATACGGTTCTTTGGTTGCAAGGAAGAACATTTGGTTTACTTCACTAATAGGAATATCTCTTAATGCTGGGATGGCCTCTTCTTGGTATTTCTTCTCCTGCTGATTTTTAGCATAGTTATCTGTTGGAAGAGGACAAAAAGCTCTGCTTACCCAAGCAGTTTCTTCTACCATTTTTGTAGTTTACAGAAATGCACTGAATACTTTGCTAGGCTAATATCTGCATAATGACAAATATCATGTTTAATATAATTAAAAGATTACTTAAATTCTCTCTTTTGAAGAAATGTTCCAAATAGAATAAAAATCAGCAAAGTACTTTCTGCATCTTTAACTAGGATAAAAAATGAACATTTCATTCAACTGTACAATAATGGTTAAAGTTCCACCTGCACATTTCTCATAGGGACAGAATTACACCCAGGCTTAGAAAATATATTTAACCCAACACCGCCAAACGGTTAAATCATTTGGTACAATCATCCATGCAAACTTAACAAGGTCCCCTCTTTGCACAAGTCGTCTATTTGCTGGAATTTTAGGCAAGACGACAGGGAATATAGTATTTTATCGGAAAGCAATATAAAAATACTAGAACTGGTTTTCAAAGTACATTGTATAGGCTCATAAAAAAAGGTTTTGAAAATTAAAAAAAAAAAATCAGACCAAGCAACTTAAAAAACACTTCATTTCCTCCCAAAACCCCTTCATTTCCTAGAATCTAAGCATGGTCAGGAATTTAATTTACTTTATTCTTTAGACTTAGAGGAATTAAAAAAAAGCTACAAAGACATACTGTGGCTCTTCCATCTACATAACTGGGGTCAGGTGTGTACAAGGATCCTGAGGAGCATGCGTATTCTCAAATCCCTCTATCAGACAAGGTCTGCGTGGACCTACCTGCCATTCTTTGATCAACACTGCCCGTTTAGGATAAAATATGTTTTTCTTGGGCACAGTTGCTAAGGAACATATTATATACTTGTGATCTTTATGGAAAAATACACCTGCTGACTGGTGCTATAAGTAGCATATTCATCAGAATTGGTTTCTGCCACATAAACATTTCCTCTGGTATAACTTTGTATTTATTTCTCCTACATTCTTTTTCTTGTGCTGCTATGTGTCACCTACTATAGCCTATTCTTGGTTGCTTTTCTCGATAAAACTGCTAATACCTTGCTCTCCAGCCCCCCCTCCCCCACACTGCCAGCACTTCCCTTTGATAGACATTTACCTGTGATTGTATGAATGGAGTTGAGTGGAGAGGTACTCATCATGTTTATTCCAAATAAGAGTACGTAACCAATTACTATAGTAATGAGGAGGTAGACAGGCAATGCAACTGCCCAGTATCTGTAGAAGAAAATATTAAAGAAAATAATAAACTGCCCGAAGAGTCATCGTTCTCAAGAGACCATCACCGAGTTAACATGCTTTTTAAATCTGATTTTTTTAAATTAAAAATAATACATATATTTACAAGACAGTGAAATCATTCTACAAGGCTTGTAATGAAAAGCTGCAATCTTGGCCGCGATCGTATTGTGGTTAGTACTCTGCGTTGTAAAAAGCTGCAATCCTGCATCATTCCCTACCACAGCACCCCGGAAAAAGTAGAAACTAAGTTATCTCTCCCCTGTCTGCAATCATTTCCTTGAACACTTTAAAAAAAAAAAAAGATTTTATTTATTTGGCAGAGAGAGAAATCACAAGTAGACAGAGAGGCAGGCAGAGAGAGAGGGGGAAGCAGGCTCCCCCCGAGCAGAGAGCCTGATGCGGGGCTCGATCCCAGGACCCTGAGATCATCATGACCTGAGCCGAAGGCAGCCGCTCAAATGACTGAGCCACCCAGGTGCCCCACCTTGAATTCTTTTGATGATTATCTGCTCTCCCATTATGTGTTCCTGTGGGTTTATACCTTAAACATTTTTCTTGTATAGTGTTACCTTACCCAGATGTTGGGAGGAAATGGAATGTATGTTCCCTCTGCTATCCTGAATTAGAGATGTAGCAGTAATGACCTCTGAAAAGCTTTAAATTTCTATATGGCTATTTATGGATCTTAAAAGGATAAGTATTTACAATTTGGGCAGTCTTAAAGAAAAACCGTGATCCTTCAAAATAGTATTCACACATTTTTATTTAAGAAAAACATTAAACTTACTTTTGAGGCCAGTAGGTTAATCCTAAGGAATGGAGCCAAGATTCAGGAATAAATGCCCACACAAGATACAGTACTGCAGAGAGGAACAGAAACAAGAGAAAAAGCGAAGTCAATAAGGCATGCATCTAATTTAACAAGGTTTAGATAAAACAATAAGCTCGTGGGGCGCCTGTTGCCTCAGTCAGTTAAGGGTCCAATTCTCGATCGAGGCTTAGGTCATGATCTCAGGGCTGTGGGACGGAGCCCCCATTAGGTTCTGTGCTCACCACCAGAGTCTACTTAAGATTCTCTCTCTCCCTCTGGCCCTCCTCCTCATGTGTACTTTCTTGCTCCCTCTCTAAAATAAATAAATCTTTAAACAACAGCAAAAACCAAAAAGCTCTTTTGAGATTCCCCGATTACCTCAGAAATGAGTTCTCTTTTCTTTCAGTTTCCTAGCTCCTTATTTCTATCATTCTTATAGTATTTATGACACTTAACTTAGAGTAGTATATTTGAGGGGCGCCTGGGTGGCTCAGTCGTTAAGCATCTGCCTTTGGCTCAGGTAATGATCCCAGGGTCCTGGGATCAAGCCCCACATCGGGTTCCCTGCTCGGCGGGGAGTCTGCTTCTCCCTCTCCCACTCCCCCTGCTGTGTTCCCTCTCTTGCTCTCTCTCTGTCAAATAAATAAATAAAATCTTTAAAAAAGTAGTATATTTGCATTGCTATGAAACAGATCTCTAGAACTTTAGCATCCTGCAAATCTAAAACTCTATGCCCATTAAACAACTCCACTTCCCCATTACTCCCTTTTTTAAAAACATGTCTTAACTCTCACACTGCATTTGAAGCAATTTAAGGGCAGAAATCATGTCTTAGCAATTGTTGTGATCCTTACAGCACCTAGCAATTTTCCCTCTGTATAATGGCTGTTCAATACTTCATTACCACAGGGCTGAAATGACTATAGATACCGGTTGCTTAAAGGTGAATCTATCTACCCTTGTTCTGATCTACCTCATGATGGGCTTCTGCCTCATCTCCCAGAATACTATCTTATTTCCCTCAAGCTCAGTCTTTGTGGAATGCTTTATTGTTAACTTGTAAAAATAACAGCTAACATCCAAGCACTCACTGTGGGCTCCCCACACTTCAAAGCATTTCACATGCATTATTTAATTTAATCCTTAAAACAATCCTATGATATGTATGCTATTTTTATAGAGGAGTAAATGAAATGAAATAAAGTCTTAGAAATGTTACATCCTCTGCCCGACATAAAGGGCAGAGACAAATTTCAAACTATCTCTGTTGATGATGTTGTAGGATTCATATTCTACATCAGAAGCATAAGAAACAGCAGTGAACCCAAAAGGCATGGTCTCTGGCCTTCCCAAGCTTAAAATCTAGGGGAGGGGAATAGAGACGAGTAAATGGACATTTTCATTACACTGTGATAAGCGTGAATGTGTAATAAAAGGTGATACAGGAGCACGTAAGAAGGCTCTTAGCCCACACTGGCACTGATGGAGGTGATGTTAATGGTCAGAAAAGATTTCCTGGAGGAAGTGACTAAACTGCACCCTAAATAATCAGTAGGGGATTAGCCAGATCAAAAATATGTATGTCTGGGGGCTGCAGATGAGGAAGGAAGGAAATACGAGAAAATGGTGTTCGCTGCCATGATCCACAGGGAGAGTGTGAGGGATCTGGTGAGGGATTTGGTGTGACTGGATGGTAGAGAGAAAAGATGGCATGGGACAGGCTTGTAACTTGTAGATAGCTTTTAAGATGGATGAAATACAAAGAGCAGGGAAACACCATATAAATTCATAAATGGAAGTAATTGACATTAATTAAATCAATGAATGAGAATTTATTGAACATCTACTTTATGCCAGGCACTATGTAAAAGTCAAGACTATATAGAAATACTTATCAATCTTTTGTATTGTTTTAAGTGCTTTACATTAATTAATTAATCAATTAATTAATCCACACAGCTGCCCTAAAAGGCAGCACAGTGAAGTCGACCCAGTGTCTGGGTTCAAATTCCAGCTCTTATCAGTTACTGGCTGTATGACCTTTGGCACATTCCTAAAACCTCATGCCTCAGGATCATCATTGATAAAATAAAGGACAGAAATAACAATACCTACCTCACAAGGTTGTCTTGCACATCATAAACATTCAATAAACATTGTCACCACCCTTTTACAGATGAAGAGTCTGAAGGTTCAAGAGCTTGGGCAAACGGTGCCAGGTGACACAGCTAGTCCCTGGAGGAGTCAGGATTTGAACTCAAGTCACAACTTCTTTACTCCCTACACTACCCTTGCCAACAGCATAGTTGGCTGTACCAATACGGTCAGAGTTCAGAAACACTACCACTCCCTCACCTCCCTGGTTTCCACAAAATTCCAAAAAGCTGGATGGGGGCACCCAATTTTCTCCCTCTTGTTTTCCTTTATAATTCCCATATCCTTTGGAGGAGAGATGTGGAGCCTCCGGTGTGACCCTGGGCACACCAGTGTCTCAGCAAGCATCAGTTTCCTTATCTGGAAAACAGGATCTTCTGGGAACTAAGCCAGATCTAGGGCTCTAAAGTGCACATGGCTTCTCTAGCCTAATTCTCTTGGCTTCCTGCCTTCCACAGGCTGCACCTGCACCAATTTACTCACTCTGAACCCTTCATTCAAAACCTTCCCACATCTTCCTTCTCGCTGCTGAGGAGAAAGCTAAACCCTGTTTCCTAGTCTGATTTCATGTTGCTCTACTGGGTTCCCATGGCTCTTTTCACACTGTTAATTGTAGATTCCATTGTCTGTCTTGTCCAGAAGACTATGACCACAGAGATGTTGAACCACAGGGACCAGGTTTCATTCACTTTGCAATCCTGTCTGGTGCTGTATAAATAATTTCTTGAGATTACTTACACTAGTGTCGGGCATTTAAAATACCAAACACAAGTTCTCTTTAGGTTTTCTTAGAAAAAGACATAAGTAGAAATAATCACAGTTCATTATGTGCACATTCTAAGAACAAATGCTGTAATTTCCTTGTCCTTGAACACCAGAAAAGAGGTCCTGGCCATCCATCAGGAAAGTACTTACTGAAGCCAAATTGGGAGCTTAAGAAAAGAACAAAGCCATAAATCGCTCTTTCTGGCAATGGCGACGGTGAATTTTCCACCATTTTCCCTGTGGCTTTAGACAATCTGCGGGAAAGAAACACAATCATCGTCAGTGACTCACTCCCCTTCATCACTGGTCTGTTGTAGCCTCATCGCTTTGCTACGGGGACAGCTTCTGCAGTTTCCTTGCCTAAGCCACTGCACACCGCCTCCCTGCGCACACACCTCCAACACACACCGCTAGCACGCGTGCACGAGCCCCCCCAGACCTCGCGTGCGCGCGCACACAAGCGCACACCCAGAGCGCGCGCACCCTGCAGGGGAGGGGAGGGGAGGGTAGAGAAAGGACGAAAGCCGTTCCTAGCCTGCAGGCTTCGCCTGCCTGCGGAAAGGGCTTGGCATGGCCGGGCTCGGGGCACGCGCGCCTCCTCCCCAGGTCCGGGCCACCGTGCCCGGGACCAGGCCCCGTCCTCTCGGGGTAGTTTCAGTTTCTTATTCAAGGGTTGTGGGGTAGGGGAGGCCCTCGCTTCTCAGGCCCCTCCCGACAGCTCCGCCGCTTCACCGCCGAGTCCCTCGCGCAGGCGCCTTCTGGAAAACCTTCGCGGGGGCGAGAGAGGGGAAAGCTAAAGGAAAGGCCAGGTCTCTCCGGCGCCCCCCTCCCAGCCCAGGCGCAGGCGCACTGCGACCCTTGCCTGCCTGCCTAGAGCGAACGAGCACCGGGAACCGCCGGATCGCTCTGCTCGCCGCCGCGGAAGGGAGCGGGGCTGCACGACTGCGCATGTGCGCATCCCACGTGACGGGCTTTGCCGCCTGCGCCGCCGCCCGCTCCCGCCCGCCCGCTGGCTGACGTGGAGGGCCCGAGGCGGCGGCGGCGGCGGAGGCCCGCGTCCGAGGCTCGGGGGCTGCGGGCCCCGGTGAGTGCACATCTGGCGCGCGGCAGGGCTCCCGGATGTGTCACCTTATCGCGCTGCAGCCGAGATGCCCGGGGAGAGGGGCCCTCCACACCCCCTCCGTGGGTGTGTGGTGAGTGTGGGTGTGTGCGCGTCGCCCCGCGTCGCTCGCTGTGGTGCCCCCGGTGTGTCTGCGTGGGTCGGGGCGCTGGGGGTGTGGCCGCCTTTGTCGGTCCCAGTGGGTGTGTCCCTTTTGTCTTACGGGCCCCTTCAGACTCCTTGGGCCCCTGGGGGCGTCTCTGTGAGGGTAGGAGTAGCCCCTTTGTGGGCGCATCCCCCTGCTGCCCGCGCGCTCTCGTCTGGAGGGTGACACCCCTGACAGGCGAGGGGTCCCTGGGTCTGGGAGTGCGGGCACGCGCCTTTGTGTCCACTCCCGGCTTCTTTGTGTCGCTCGCGTTCTTGGCGACGGCGTGGGCGCCTCTGGCCCGTGTGATGGCCCCCCTTTGTGTCACCGTCCCTCTCCGGGGGGCGCGCGTCCCCCGCTCGCGTGTCCGCGCCTTCTGCAGTCGTGACCCCATCCTGGTACATCGCCCTCCCCGGTGTGCGCCCTCGCGTGTCCCCGCGCGCGTGCCGCGCCTGTGTCCTGTCGAGTGTACGATTTCCCTTGTGCGCGTTTTCATTCGCGAGTGTTCGTGAACGTTCGTGCGCGCCCCGTTCTCTGTTTTGTGCGTTTTAACGTCTGCGCCACCTGTTTTCGTGAGAATGGCAGTCGAGTCCGGGGGCGGCTTCCCTCCCAGGAGGGGGCCGGGGCTGGGAAAATCAACCCAGCGCTTCCCCCCTCCCTCCTCGCGGGAGCATCCTCCCTCCCCCGACGCGGGTGGGAAGGGGAGACGGAGGCGGGTCTGGCCAGCTGCTCCGTAGTGTTGACGACGTCAGGTGTGACCTGTCGAGCCGGCCTATTCTGGGAGGAATGAGGGGGGAGCCAAGGGCCAAAAATTGAGCCAACGCGTAGGTGAATTTTGGCTGGTACCAGTGCAGAGTGCCTTTTCCAGAAGAGCCGTAGATGCCCAAAGCCCTTCAGTTGCAGACTCCTTCCGAAATAGACGCACACGCCAGCTGGGCAAATACGTTCTGGCTGTGCCTGGGCGTTCTTGAAAATGCTTAACGGTTCGTATAGTGTTGTATCGCCTTCTCATAAATTATCTCTTGATTCTGCCCAACATCCTGGCGAGGAGACTCAAGGTAGATATTGTACAGATATTTACTCCTCCCTTAGCAGCAGGTTTCTCATAGTTACAGCTCTAGTTAGGACATTTTTTATTGCAAGAAATTTGCGTTTTATCCTAAGGGAAATGGGATTTATTACAAGGATACACAGGGAAGGAAACTTCAAACCGATTAAAGAGCCACCTCCTACGCTGCTGCTTGCTCAAAGGTTCATGCTCTGCGCTCTAAGGCTGTGTTTTGGTGTGTCTTTCTGTTCATTTGTTAATTTTCTTAACCTTTGCCTAATTTCCTTTTTTTCTGTTTAATTTCTGAAATATTTCACATATAAAATACACAGGGGGATCTAACCAACCCATGATTCAGATTTACAAATGTAATTATTTTGCCAAATTTACTTCAAATCCTTTTTTATTTTAAGAAATAAAATTGCAGATGTTGGAGGCGCTCCGAGTTCCTGCCCCTCCTTCCCTAAGGTAGCAGCCACTGTGTTCAGATTTGTGTATATCATTCCCTTTAATATTTTATAGTTGGTTCACAGTTCCCAATCCATGAACAATATGTGGTGGTATGTGTTTTAAATCTCAATGGTTTTAAATGATATGTGTCTTTTTGCAACTTGCATTTTTAAAATGAGTATCACATTTTGAGTTTTATATACAAATAAATTGGGCAATTGTGTTCTCTTTGGTTCATTCATCTTAATTGCTGGTACAGAATCCAATTGTATGAATATACCATAATTCATTTCCCAATCGATGGACTTCACAGTTGTTTCTGGTTTTTTACTCTAAAAACAATCCTGCAATAAATATCTTTGTCTGCTTGTGCACACTTTTGGAAGTTTCTCTAAGAAATACACGTAGCAGGAGAGTTGCTGCATAGTAGGATATGTGCATCTTCAATATAACTGAATATCACAGAAGCTCACAAAGTGGTTGTACTAATTTTCACTCTCACTGGTATTGAGTGAGGACACTCACTTCCTCACATCCTTGCTAATACTTTGTTACTAGGCTTTTACTTTTTTGCCTTCTCTTTACTGACCAGCTTTCTTATAACTTTAGCTTACAGCTAAATTTGCTTACAGCCGCCTTGGCTTCTGTTTTAGCCCTGTGTCAGATGGGTTCATCTCTCACAGCTAACTAGCTCAGTCTTTATCTCATATGCTTCTTGTAAGATTAATTCCAGTAAAAATTTATTTTGCACCTATAGTTAATGTAAAGATAGTAATTTCCACGGTATGTTTTATGTACCTCTTTAGTGGCAGTTGAGGTGATTTAATTACTTTTTAAAAGATAATGAATGGTTTTGAAAAATCTTTTTTCCTTTTCAATGTAATATTTGATAAAATCAAAATATATGTAACAAAATAAAAAAATAAAATAATGTAACATATATGCAGGTTGTGAAGCAGAACAGTACAGTGAATACCAATCAGTACACCACTCAATCCAAGAATCAAAATGACCAATATTGTATGTGCTCATCTCCAGAGTGACTATCCTGAATTGTCTGTGTCATTCCTTGCTTTTAAAAAATAATTTTGTCAGATATATGTATATTGCTCAACAATGTATTGTATGGTTTCTTTGTCTTTGGGTTTTTTAAAGAAAGGGATTGTGGATACAGTTTTCTGAGACTTGCTTATGTCACTCAATGTTGTTTCTAAGAGTCACTGATATTGAGAATAGATGTAAGTCATTAATTTTCACTGCTGTGTAATATTCCACAGGGAATATTACAGTGTATGCATTCTTTGATGGACATTTGGCTGTTTCTAGGTTTTGCTATTATGAAGATTCTTGTACGTATCTTCTGGTACATGGTTGCCAAGAATTTCTCTAATTTTCATACGGGGGTTTATGACCCCCCAGAGGAGTAATGAAGATATTTCTAGGGAGTACTTGGGCAGGAGTGATATTAATGAATCAATTTCTAGATCATTAAATTCTGTGTGTACTCTTTCTTAAAATTGGTAATGCCTGGGGCCTGTGATAGAGGCCTCTTGTTGGTCCTACTTTCCACTTTACCTTTCCTAGTAGCACTTTTACCTTAGGTAAGGAAGGCATACTACCTACCCACATGGAATATTATTAAGGCATTGTCCTAAGCAGAAAAACTCCATGGAAGACAGATAATTTAAAATCCAGTATATATATATATTTGGTGTTAGAGCGTTTTCTAATCCAGGTACTTCCATCTCAGGAGCTGCATTTGCAATTACAATTTAACATTTTATGATTGATTTTCAGTGTATGCAGTTATTTTTGATAAATCCTATGCTATAATAATTATAACAGTTTAAACCAATGATATGTCACAAAACTACATTATCTTTAGATAATATCTAAGATTATCTTTAAGTCAAGAAATTCATCATTTACAATTATATAAACTTGGGCTGAACACTTGTAGATGTCATCTTAGTGTGAAAATTATTTAAAACATTTTTAGTGGTTTGTGAGTAAAAAAATGGTTGGAATACTACTGTGGTAAACTATTTGCTAGAGGTCAAATTGCTGGATTATGGGGTATGAATGTTCAACTTTACCAAACTGTTTTCTGAAGTGGTTGTACCACCTTGTACTTTGGCCAGCAGTTTTGTCAATTTTTATATACTTTGATAAGCAGTGTATAAGAGTTACAGTTGATCCATATTTACTCCAACACTTATTATCATCAGATTTCTTAATATTTGCCAATCAAATGGGTATGAAATGATGTGTCTTGTGGTTTTAATTTGCATTTCTTTGTTAATGAGTTTGAGCATCTTTTCATATGTTTATGAACTGTTTCCCTTTTGTGAAATACCTGGTCATATCTTTTACCCATTTTTCTCTTGGGTTGTCTTTTAAAACTAATAAACTTGTAACACTGATCCTTTGTTGATTATATGCATTGTAAATATCTTCTCAAATTCATGGCTTGTCTTTTTACTCCTTATGGTGTGTTTTGGTGAACAGAAGTTCTTAATTTTAATGTAATCTAATTGGAAACTTTACCCGATCTTGGGATTATAAAGACATTCTCCTGGGTTTCTTTTTAGAAGTTTTAAAATGATGTCTATCACATTTAAATTCATAATTCATCTGGTATTGATTTTTGTGTAAAGTGTTAAGGCAGAGATCCACATTCATTTTTTTCCTCCTTGCGGCTACAGCTGTCCTCATACCATGCATGGAATTGGCCCTCTGTTCACCAGCATGGGTTTGTTTCTGACTCCCCTTTCTGTGCCACTTGTCTGCTTGACTATCTCTGTGTTATACCACACTGTCATAATTATTAATCCTATAGCTCTACCAGAAATCTTGCCATTTGGGGCAGGGGATCTTGAGTCTCAGCTGTTCTTGGACCTTTGTTCTTGTTTTAAGAATCAACTTGTCATGTGACATGAAAAACTGGGAATTACTTGGAATTATTGAATCAATTTGAGGGATAATTGAAATCTTTAAGATTTTGAGCCTTCCTGTCTGAGAACATGGTATGTATTTCCATTTATTTAGGTTTTTAATGTCTTTTAATGTAGTTTTGTAATTTTCTCCATACAGATCTAATACTTTTAAATTATTGATTCTGATGTTTCTAGTAGTTTTGTTGTTTTTATAACTGGTGCTATTTTTTAAGGTTCTATTTTCTGACTTTTTTGTTAGCAAATAGAAATTTAATGGATTTTTATATTAAACTTTAGCCATCACTTGATAAACTCTTATTATTTCTAACATAGTTTCTATTATTCTTTTGAGTTTTCTATGTGAATAATTATATCATTGCAAATACTGACACTTTTGGTTTTTCCTTTCAATTATTTACCCTTTAAAAATTTTTTTTTTCTGGTCTTAATATGCTGGCATACTTTTACATCTGTGTTGATTGGAAGTGATTATGGTTGTTCTTTAGAAGTGATTATAGTGGGCATACGTGTCTCATTCCTGATTTTAAGAAGGGAATGTTTCCCCATTACAAATCTTTGTTTTAAGCTTTTGTAGATACTTTTTATTAAGTTAGGGAAGTCTTTGCAATTTTGGCACACGCTTTCTGCATGGGACAAAAACAAGAATATTTTGGGGTTTTTCTTTTTTAATCTGTTATATGTAATGAATTTCAATTTATATGTTTTAAAATTCTTAATTCTCTTATGTATTCTTCACTGAGGAAAAACCCAAATTGATCTTGGTGAATTGTCTTTTCATGAACTACTGGCTTGAGTTTGCTAATATTTTATTTAGGATTTTTGTGTCTGTGAGTGAAATCACCATCATTTTTCTTTATTGACTATCTTGTCTGATTTTGGCATTAAGGTTATACTGGCCTTATACCAATTAGAGAATAGCTCCCCCCCCCTTTCCTGGGACAGTTTGGATTGAAGTAATTTGTTTCTTTAAAGTTTGGTGGAATTTACCTCTATGATCATTTGGATCTAATGTTTTCTTTGGAGATGGATTGTAAATTATTAATAATTTAGTAGTGATTAGCAGTTGAGTAGTGGTAGCACTTCAGATTTTCTATTTCTTTTAATCGATTTTGTAAGTTTAAGAAATTTATCTTTCCCCCCAAATTTTAAGTTGATTAGCATCATTTTCATGGTATTTTCTTAATTCCCTTTTTAATTTCTACTTTATCTGTAGTCAGTGTTCCCTTTTTCATTTCGAATATTATTTCTATGTGGCTTCTCTTTTTTCTTGATTAATCTTGCCAGAACTTTGTCCAACTAATGAATCTTGTCAAGCGGTTAATTTTTGGCCTAATTAGTTCTATTACATTTTTGTGTTTTAGTTAGTTGATTCTTTTTCTTTTACTTACTTACTTATTCTGTCTTTGGACTTATCCGTCATTTTTCTAACTTAAATTGCATGCTTAACTTACTAATTTTCAGCCATTGTTATTTCCTAGTATAAGTATGTTAGGCTGTAAACTTGCTCCAAATTTATTTTCAATTTACCTAACATTGTTCAGTTTATAGTGTTTTCATTAACTTTCAAATCTAAATACTTTTTAAATTTTCATTTTGATTTCTTCTTTGACTTACATGTTTTAAATTTTTCTTTGAAATATATTTAATTTCCAAAAGTATCTACATTAACATTTTTTCTTTCTGTTACTCATTTCTAAATTGTGTTATCAGAGAATACGTAGTATGTATTTTATCTTCTAAAAAATACTTGCTTTCCCTGGACTTAGGGCCTTGTACATAGTGAATTATAACTTCTCAGTGTGTACTTGTGACAAGTGTGTATTTTGTTATGTATCTGTTAGCTCAAGTTTGTAAATTGTGTTTAGACTGTCTTCATTAATTTTTGTTTCAACCTGTCGTTAATTGAGAGAGATGTGTTGCAATCTCCCACTACCACCTTCAAATTGACTTTCTGTCGTTCTCACAGCTTTTTTTTTTTTTTTTTGATGTATTTTGAGACTTTGATTTAGGTATGTGAAGTTTAACATTATTTTCTTTGTGGATTGAACTGTTTCTATTATACCATCATCCTCTCTATACCTAATTTTGTTTTCTGTGTTAGTATCTATTTAATGTATCCCACCTTTTTTTTTTTTTTTTTTTTTTGGTGGTAACTTACCTGAAATATCTTATTCCTTTATTTTACCCTCACTTATTTTTATGTCCTTAAATTTTAGATGTCTGTTATAAAGAATATATTACTGGATTTTTCTTTTAATCTAGTCAAGCAGTTTAATTGATTTTTTTTTAGAAGTTCAAGTCTCTTGGTAGTCAGCTCAGTTTTTATCTAAAATGATTTTTAGGGGTGCCTGAGTGGCTTAGTTGGTTAAGCGCCTGACTTACGCTCAGGTCATTGTCTCAGGGTTCTGTGTTCAAGCCCTGTGTTGGGCTTCGTGCTTAGCGGGGAGTCTGCTCCTTCTCCATCTGCCCAGCCTTTGCTTATATGTGTGCATGCGTTCTCTGTCAAAGTCTTCTAAAAATTAAAAAAAAAAATTTCATTTTATCCTTGTTCTTAAGAGAGTTTCGATGGGTATATAGTTCTAGGTTGATAGATTATTTTCTGTCTGCATGGCAAAGATACTCTACGTCCAAAGCCTCCTGCCAGTTTTATGTTTCCTACTTTGAAGAAAATACTCTTTTTCTTTTGGTTGCATTGGATTTTCTATCTTTGGTGCTATGCTATTTCCCTTCCAAATCTGATGGAGATTACTTGTTATTTATTCTCTTTCGGATACATGTTTCTTGATTCTGACTTTGGTCTTTCATGAAGTCTAGAAGATTCTGAGCCTTGCAATATTATCTTCGATTTTATGTATTTCTCCTTCTGGAAATTTAATTGGATGTGTGTATATTGAACTGTGTCCAGGTCAGTTACTTTTCATTTTTATAAGTTTTCATTTTCTTGTTTCTTTACCAGAATTTACAGTGCTGGGTTGTTTCATTAGGCACATCTTTAGTTCAGTTTCTCTTCATCTGTGCTTAATCTTAAGTGCATCCTTTTTTCCCCTTTTACTTTTAACAGTTATATTTTTTATTTCTCAAAGTTCCACTTCTTTTTTTAGACATACTGAGTCTTTCTTTTATAGTCTTAGGTTTCTTGCTTGTGTTTCTGAATCCATGGGTATTCTGTAGATTGTATCTGGCAGTCCCAATGTCTGATGTCTTTAGGAGTCTTAATTTATGGCTCGTTCTTTCTGTTGTCTCTGCTTCATGGTGGGTTGACTCCACCTTTGTTTAATGATCTTTGGTTATGAACTCCTCTTTGATGGCCCTTTCCCTGTGGGATCTTGGAAGTTTGATTTGGGGGTGCTTTTCTTCTGATAGAATTTTTATCTGCTTCCATTGGGAGCTGGGGAATTTACATTACATGGCTTGGTTTCCTCACTTTGCTTCTGGCTCAGGGCTTAGTGTCCATTATTGCTCTTGGCATTATTACTTGTAGCTTCTGTCAGTTTTAGTTTTTAGCTAGAGGTTTATTCTTTTGGTGGGGGGAGGGTGGCTTTAAATGTTCCCTATTCCTATGAGCTCAGCAAAATTTAAAAATTTTTAAAGTCTAGAATCTACTTTGTTTTGCAGGGAGAGTCCCCCATTAGTTCATTGTAACTGTTGGGATTAGAAGTCCTTTCCATTAATGTTTAATTTTAGCAGTATGTTTACTTAAGTTTGTATTAGAAAAATAAAACCGGTCCTACCAAATGTAAGATTTCTTGTGATAATCAAATTTTCTATTAAAACAAGTTTTTATCTAAGTTAGAAGTTGAGTTATTCTCAAGAAAAAATACTGACCAACAGCAGTATAGGTGGCAAGTGCATTTTGCAAAGTTTTGTTCTTGGGGAGTGTGAATAAAAAATTTGAGAAATTCTGAGGGACTCAAGATGAGTAGGGCACAGTGTACCCTTTGGCCTACAAAGATAAACCCATGATGACCAATGTGAGAGTTGCTGTCGAAAAGATATGGACAGGATGCTCTGGTTTTCCAGAGAAGAGGTGCAGAAAGAAACTTGGTAGTTGTAAGAAGATCAAGAAATGCTTCCCAGAATGGTGTATTAAGGACTGGTAGACATTAGATGGTTGCAGAATAAGGTTTATGAATCAGAAGCAGTTGAATATGAATGGCTTCTAAGTTGCATGTTGTGGAGTGACTGAAAATAAAAGCAGGAACAGGATTACAAAAGGCCTTCCATGCTATGGTAGGGAGTTTGTACTTTTTTCTGAAGATGAAGGGAAGCTATTGAATGATTTTAAGCACTGAAAAGTTATGATCAGAGTTTTAGAGAGTGCCAAGGTTGAAGGCAGGTGACCAGCTAGGAGGCTGCTTGTTAAGTTAGTTCAGAGGAGAAAAGATGAAGTGACAATTAAGGCAGTGTCACTGGCATGAAGATGTGTGTGCTAATTTTAGATTTCTTAAATAGCTAGAAAAGACAGGACTTTTTGGTCATTTGGATAGGAATGTTGAAAGAGACTGGGCTGGATTGACCTCCAGATTGCTGGTTTGGTTAACCAGGTGGCATGTAGAGCAATTGACTGATAACATACAGAAAGAGGAAAGAACTTGGTTTCATTTGTTTGTTTTTGAGGAAAAAGATAAGTTCATTTTTGAACTTAATGAATTTGAGAGGCTTGTGGTACATCTTGTATTAAGATCTAGTAGTAGTTGATCCAATAACCATAGAGATGCAGTGCAGCCTGGAGAAATTAGAGACTCTTCACCATTTGGGTGTTTCAACTATTGTTTGCTACAGTCAGTATGAGATATTTAAAGTGGCACATAGATTTTTAATAGTTAAGAATTTAATGTGTATGAAAAATATAAGTTGTGCTTCAAACCTTTGATGTCATGGATATTATACATAAGCCAAGCGAGCCCAATAAAAGAGAAATACTAAGTAAATAAAAATACATGTGATATGTGGAAATGGCAAAAATCATGGTGAAGCTGTGCAAAAAATGGAAGTTCAGAAAGTGCTGTTTTAAGCCATGGGTGTGGTGGATAAGGTCACCAAGGAGAGAGTAAGCCTGAAAAGAAAAAAAGTTGACATTTGGGTGGCGGGGAATGGAGAAGAAGAGCCCATGGAAACTGAGGAAAAGGAGCCAGAAGAATAGGAGGAGGACCAGGAGAAGATGGTCTTTGGAGTCCAAATGAAGAGTTCTGAGGAGGAGGAAGTGGTCAACAGCGTCAAGTAAGTTGTAAGCTGAAAAGTGCTCTTTGGACTTAGCAATTAAGGTAGACCATTTAGCTGCAAGCATCCAAACAATGGATTTTTAAAAATACTCATCTAATACTAATGTTAATGGTAGCTGATATTTATAGCATTTCCTATATGGCATGTACTATTCTAAGCACAACACATGTGTTAACTGGTTAATCATGTAGGTAGTATTGCTATTGCCTTTGACACATGAGGAACCGAAGTACAGAGAGGTAAAGTAACTTGCCCAAGATCATACACTCAGGAAATGGGGGAGCCAGGATTCAATCCTAGGCAGTCTGGTTTCAGAGTCCATGCTCTTTAATTAACCCCTGTGCCAGTCACCTCTCTGGTTAAAACAAAATAGAAAATAAAAATCACATTAGTGTCTAATTACAGCGTAGTTGGTGTAGGGTATACTATCAGTGAGGTCTGCCAGGCTATCGGTGACCAGCATGATGTTACAGTGGCTCAGTCTGCTGGGTATGAGCACATTAACTGGATTGTAATTGATGCCATGATGGTGATGTGTGGGCTATGACAGAGAGTTTTTGGCTCTTTCTGTGTATATATACAAAAAAAAGTTTGTGAGGCAAATTGTATCTGTTTCCAAGATAGCATGTGTCCCATTTTACATTCCACACTTTGGGTCCTAAAATGTTTATTTTTTCACTTTTGTAGTTAAATTCCCTAAACTCTGGAAAGAGTGTTCATCCAAAACAGCTCACGTTCCAGACATGATAGATAACCAGCCTATTGGAGAAGGTCACTAATGACCTTATTGTAAGCAGTTCCTTGAATGGCAGAGGTAGAAACCCAGTTGCAGAAAGCTGAAAGTGAATGAGAATGGAGGAAATGCAAGAGAAGGGAGGAAGAATCATGAGGATGAAGAATCTCTGTGGTAGGAGACAGAGGACACAAGGGCCATAAGACTCTTGGTTGTGGTCAAAGGAGCTAATCAGAGTTAAATATTTAAAAACTAGTTTAGACCTGCACTGTGATCTGAAGTGTAGCCTTGGGAAGGAAGAGCCTAGGTGTCAGGGGTGGTGAAGATTATTTTAATCAAGGAGGTCAACAGCAAGGTTGGGGTCTTGAAGAGATTATCTACATGGGTTGATGTGGCTGGGATGGTGAGAGTTTGGAGGAGAGTGGGGAGTACTCTGAACTAATGGCCCATGTTCATAAACAGGACAACAAGCAAGAGATAAGTAGGTGGTAGTGACAAGGAAAGGTAGGTACAGTGAAATAGAGCCGGAGACTATGGAATCAGAGGACCTGTGTTTGATTCCGTCCTGGCTTGGTGACGTTGAGCCAATTACTTAATTTTATTCAGAATGCTTCCCATATATCTGCAGGTGATGGGATTGGACCTGAGAATTGCCATGAGATTGAACAAGATAATGCACGTAAAAATGCCTGGTATGATGTGTGACAAATAGTATGAATAGTTAGCTAGGAGGATTGTTATTGTTCTTCGATTCTTATACTATAAGGTTTTCATACTACAAATTGGACGTAATAAGAATAAAACAGATTTGTATTTTGAGGACTGATGGTGGTCTTGCTTAGGAAAAAAGAAACTCGGTTTGTCCTAACAATAGCGGGGTAGTAGTGAAGTGGAAAAGTCTAAGAAATCGTGTGAATGGTGGTGGTGATGATGATAGGAAAAGAAGGCCATTAATTGGGCAAGAGTTAGAAGTACTACCATGCAGTATTTTTTAGTGATGTTTATGTTTTGTAATATTCTCGGATGGCGATAAATTTTTATTATTAAACTTTCTTCCAGAAAAAAGCCTTAAGTCTGAAACTCCAGCCCTAATTTCCCTTTCCCCCATTGAAATACTCTATTTAAAACATAGATACTATGTTTGATAATATGAGGCTGTTGGCAACGTGAGGGGTTTTGCCCACATTTGCAATCTAGCAGTGTTCTAGCAGTGTTGTGTGTTGTAGTTGTGAGAGCGCCAGATGCAGCGATTGTTAGGAGGATGGAAGTCTGGTGGTGTGGCTGTGTGGAATTAGGAGATTGACAAGCTTGCCCTGTACCACTCCAGCTCTGCCCCTTTGCCCAAGACAGGAACATACACGGATGGATGGATAGGGGAAAATAAGTAGCCAAAAAAGAAACCATTTTCTCAGTAGAGTCAGGATTTACTTCTGGCCAGGAGGTTGAGAATATGGCGGAGATTGTGTGTGGTGAAATGGCATGTTTCATAGGATACAGTAAAAGCAATGGGGTAAAAGGGCAGCAGTGGAAAGAGGTCTTTTGTTTATCTAGCAAAAAGTTATTCGAGGGCTTTACCATGTGCTGGGCACATACAGAAGTGGAGAAGCCCTTAATTATCTTCCATTTAAAGGAGACCTGTAAAGAGATAAGTTCAGAGTAGAGACGGTGACTATGTGAGCCTAAGGGGAAAAAAAGATTAAACTGGTATTTGAAGAGAGTTGGGAAAAGAATAGCAGCAGACTGAGGATGAGAATCTTCCAGACTCAATGTTCTTATGATTATTTTGGGGAGGCCTAGGTTCGAAGGACTTTTCTAATATACCATAGAAGCCAGGAAGATTGCTTCTCATATTACCTCACGTGATTTAATTACTGATTCGGGTTTGTGTTGTTTCTTCAGGATGGTACAGCATGGACGATTTTACCCTGGGAGATTTCACTGTAGCAGATGATGCCTTGTTAGAAGATTGCCCTTATATGGATGATTTTGTCTTTGCTCCTGAATTTATGTCCAATGATTATGTTCGTGTGACTCAACTTTACTGCGATGGGGTGGTAAGATTTGTTGCTTTTTTGTTTAAACGTTGTGTCTTCTTAAAGGTTTATTATTTTATTGAGATATAATTGACCTGTGATATTGTATTAGTTTATGGTATACAACATAATGACTTGAAATGTGTGTATGTTGTCAAAGTATCACCACTTTAAGTCTAGTTAAAACTACATCCATCACCATTCATAGTTACAGATCTTTATTTATTTATTTATTTATTTTTAAAAAATATTTTATTTATTTATTTGAGAGAGAGAGAGCATGAGAGAAGAGAGGTCAGAGGGAGAAGCAGACTCCCCTCTTAGCAGGGAGCCCGATGTGGGACTCGATCCTGGGACCCCAGGATCATGATCTGAGTCGAAGGCAGCTGCCCAACCAACTGAGCCACCCGGGTGCCCCAGATCTTTTTTTATTATGCTGAAGACCTAATGTCTACATTTTAAAGGTTTTTTTTTATTCAGAGCTATGGGAGTAAAGATGTTTTGTGGGACAAAAGTTTTTTTTTTTTTTTTAAGATTTTATTTATTTATTTGACAGAGAGAGAGAGATCACAAGTACACAGGCAGGCAGAGAGAGAGGGGGAAGCAGGCTCCCTGCTGAGCAGAGAGCCCGACACGGGGCACAATCCCAGGACCCTGAGATCATGACCTGAGCCAAAGGCAGAGACTTTAACCCACTGAGCCACCCAGGCGCCTGTGGGACAAAAGTTTTTACAGGGAGTTACAAATGCAATTTCGGAAGGGAAGGTAAATAGTATCTTGACAGTGTGCAGTACCAGAGAATGAGTGATGGGGAAAGATGGTTTTCTAACTGGAGATTAGAGTAGCTCTCAAGGAACAGCTGTAGACACAGACTTGGGGGAAACAGTATAAAAAAAAAGCTTGAAAGGTTCACCAGCTGAAGATATTATAGTCAGAGTGTATAAGTAAATGTGCACTGAAAAATTTCTTACTTTAGTACTGATAATCTTTACATTAAAAATTGAAAGCTGTACTTTTGCGTTTCATCAGATACAAATGAAAAGAATTTTTTTCCGTTTAGGGTATGAAGTATAAAGATTTTACCCAAAGTGAGAGAAACTTAGGTGAGTAAATTGGTATTTTAATTTGTTGAGAGACTGTTGTGGGAGGTTCATTCATTCACATCAACGTAACGGTCCTACATATCTTTCATTTTTTTACATTTTGATCTATGTATTTTTAATTGAAGGATAGTTGACATGCAGTATGGTATTAGTCTCAGGTGTACACTATAGTGATGGGACATTTATGTATGTTATGCAGTGCTTACCGTAAGTGTAGTTATTTTATGTTGCCATACAAAGTTATTACCATGTTATTGACTATACTTTGAACTTTATATCCCTGTGACTTACATATTTTATAAGTGGAAGTTTTACCTTTTAGTGCCTTTCTTCTGTTTTACTCATTCTCTTTTTTCTTACCTTTCCATATCCATTGTAGCCATTTCTCTATTAACAGTGTTGATTTATTCCAAAATGAGGCAAAAAATATTAATTTAAAACTTTTTTTAAATAAAGAATTTGACATCTGCAATATGTGGTGTAGTAAACCAGTTTCTGTCCTGCAAGATTACTGTGATGCCATTAAAATATACATCTTCTGGCCACTTCTGTTTCAACGTCAGCACAGTTCTATAATATCACGGTTGCACCCCTGTGTGGAGGCCACGTAAGTTACTACACATCATTCATTTTGTGTAAACAGTGATAAGCATGTTGCCCATTATTGAGGAATGCCAAGTGCAGGGGAAGGCTTGTCTTGTTGTATATACTGTTCAACTTCACTCTTACGTAATAAGATGGGAAAAGTAATGCTTTGGGTTTGACTATGAATGACTAATCATGGTGGCATTATGATGAATGAACCTCTGAGGAGCATTAGATGGTAGATTTGAAACTGAGGGAAAATTAATATGCTTGTTTATAAATAGCATTGTAGTACAGAAGAGAGAAAAAGGTACAGTATTTTATCCATTTAGTAAACAACTTATGGTTACATAGAGTGAAGTAAGAGAGAATGTAATTTTTTTCAAGTTTAAATTGAGGTGTAACATATAGTAAAGTGTAAAGCTCAATGAATTTTTATATGTGAGAACCTAATTTTCTAAAAAATGAATTTGTATTTAAGCAATTCTCATGCTTCTGAGATAAGTTTGAAGAAATTACAACATCTGGAATTGATGGAAGATATTGTGGATTTGGCAAAGAAAGTTGTGGTAAGTGGTAGAATGTGTATTTCCCCCCTGTATCTAAAGAATATAATTATATGGTATCAGGCCCATGATACTCATTTATAGTGGTTAACAGGTGATGGTTTCAGTTCGATTTCACCTGAGATTATTCTGCTGTCCGTGAGTTTGTCCTATGTATTTGAGAGATTAGGTAGATGGCAGTCTTCCTGACATGAATGATGAGATCCAGGACCATTCCTCCTCAATAAAGGATAGAAAATAGAATTTGTCACAGACAAAAGAAAGCTGCTGGTTCCCAGGAACTTCTGTCACGGAAAGTGATGGGTTCTTTCTTGTAAAATCATGCCACTGTCAGCAGTACCACAACAAATGCTTGTTCTTTGGGGTAGACTTTTATTATATAGTTTTTGAGGCAGTGCCCTGTATTATACTGAGGGTTTTTCTCCTTGAAAGCCATTTGATTATTTTTCTTATTTCAGTTGGTTATGGAGTTATGGTGCCAAGTGTTTATTTCCTGCTGATAATCCTTTGTTATTCCTTATATCAGCCAGTGTAGTTTCATAAAAAATCTTGGCATAATGAACTTTAAAGTCCATACATCTAAAAGTCACACTAAGCCATTTAATTATTAGAAGCAAGTGTAAGACTACTTCTGAATTCTTGTCTTAGGGTTCTGAGAAGGTAAACTGGGTGTAAAAGTGCTTGTGGGAAGTGGACTCAGTACACATAGCAGTAGTCCTGAAATGCAGCATTTTTTTTGTCCACTGCAAATTTCAAGTATAACTGATTGAAGATGGTTCATGTTTTGTTTTGTTTTGCAGAATGATTCATTCTTTATTGGAGGCTTACTGAGAATTGGTTATAAAATAGAAAATGTAAGTGTTAAACGCGGGAAGCCAGCACGACCACTGCCGATAAATGGCAGATGTCTCACTGCTCGTAGCACCATGAATTGGGTTCTCAAGTTAGTGTTTTACATGTAGTATTTGCTAGTATTGATTTCTGTATTTTGCTTAAGCAGTCTCCTTCTTTTGGGGGTTTGCGTCATTCCCTCCTCCCCCATATGTGAGTGTAATTTGGGGCTGCTTTTACACATTGATTCTTTTTTTCTTTTTTATTTATTTGGCATATATTCTCCTAGATGAAATTATTAGGTCCCTGGTGTGAACATTTTTTTTTTTTTAGATTTTTTTTTTCAATTTATTTATTTGTCAGAGAGAGAGAGAAAGAGCGAGTGAGCACAAGCAGGAGAGCAGCAGACAGAGAGGGAGGGAGAAGCAGGCTCTCTGCTGAGCAGGGAGCCCGATATGGGGCTCGATCCCAGGACCCTGGGATCATGACCTGAGTGGAAGGCAGCCACTTAACCAACTCAGCCACCCAGGCATCCAACATTTTTGATATGTAATTACTAGGTAATCTCCAGATAAAATGATAAGCCAATTTTTAATGCTCCTGGTAAAATAAACATCTACCTGTTTCCCTTAAACCTGATGTGTGAGCATCGATAACTCTTCTACTTCTGAAGTCATTTCAGACTAGAAGTACGAATAACGTTCCTGTGAACTCCTTACTTTTTGTGAAGATCTTTGCACTGAGTGCTTATTTGTACAGCTGCACTCTCCTCCTGTTTATCTCCTTACTCTTCTGTTTGCCATAGACCAGATGCCTTTCAGGCACCTTGCTCTGCTTTAACCTTGTGGTAAGGATGAAAGTCCTAGTTTAGATGAGTTCTGAGACCTCTCATTCACCTTGTCTTCTTGCATCCTCCTGCTACCCAGGGCAGCCGCTGGCCAGGTTGTCAACCTCAACTTCCAGGTTTGTAGTAATTGAAGCAGCATCCTGGTCTCTGAGGGTAGCCTGAGGTTACTTGAAGATGTGACATATTTGAGTCCATGGTATCTATTAACTTATATGTTGGGGTCCAGCTATTCTAGGTTGCATGAGTAATGAAAATACAAGATTGTGTAAGTTTTTATTAAGAATCTGAAATACTCTATGTTAAGTTTATGGTACCACATGTACATTTAAAATTAATATCTAGGGGTGTCTGCGTGGCTAATGGGTTAAAGCCTCTGCCTTCAGCTCGGGTCATGATCCCAGGGTCCTGGGATCGAGCCCTGCGTCAGGCTCTCTGCTTGGCAGGGAGCCTGCTTTCTTCTCTCTCTCTGCCTGCCTCTCTGCCTATTTGTGATCTCTGTATGTCAAATAAATAAATAAATAATCTTTAAAAAAATTAAATTAAAAGCCAAATGATATTCTTCATCTTTTTGATACAGAAAATCTTGGCAATGGAAGAAGCTTTGAATTGGGTGAAATACACAGGCGATGTAACAATTCTACCTAAATTAGGAGCAGTTGACAATTGTTGGCCTATGTTAAGTATTTTCTTTACTGAATGTAAGTATAAATGCTTTAAATTGTTACCTGACTCAGTTTTTAAAGCCATTATTTAGGAAAATGGGATTTAAGATTTTTAAGATTTTTTTCTCTTAAAAAAAAATATTTTTCTATTGTGAAGAAAAACCTGAATAAGAGAACTGTAACCTCATAGTTAGCTTTGTTCTGTATTTCCTGTCTTAATGATTTCTGTGATGTCACACTTCTAAAAATCCTACCAAGTGAATGCCGTAAGTTATATATAATACCCCAAAAAAGAATCCACAACTGGAACCTCATGTATTCTCCTTCAAAAGAGAATTAAGTAACAGAGCTAAAATTATAATTTTCATGTTCCTGATGACCCTGTTATTCTTTTGTATAATGAAATTGCCTTCTCTATTTTTTTTTTTAACTTTGTGAAATAGGTCTCTCTAAAGCATTTGAATGTTAGCAGTGTTTTTATAGTATAGTTGTAGGGATCTTGAAACAGGACTATTTGGCTCTTTAGTTTATGACTGGTAATTTGCCATCACCACTTGAGAAGGGGTTAGATTTTATACTGTTGATCTAAGTGGTAGACAGAAATTAAGCTTAAACACAAAGACAGGTTTTTCTGATATTACATACTAGGCTGTATTATATTGATAAAGGTGGTTCTCCTCATTGTTCTGGAGGTCTGTAATTAAAGGGTAGATTTTATGGTAGAAGTAGAGGACCGATATCATGTATTAGGCATCCATGGAGGGTTGCTTCTCACATTCTCTCTCTTTTTCTCCCTGTTCTCTTCTTTACAATAGCTCTGTAAGGTAGCTCCTATTGTCCCTATTGTAGAAATAAGCAAACTAAGACTTCGGGAGGTTAAGTGATACTTCTACAGTTTCTTGAGTTGTAGAACCTAGATGAGAAATTAAGTCTCCCTGATTTCAAAGCCCAGGTTTTTATCCTGTAATCTTACTCTGTCCCTTATTACCTTATTTGATGAACTTCTGAAATTCTTCCTTAAATTTAGATTTTAGATACCTTTTCATCTTGGAAATGTATGTGTTTGGCTAGAGGCTTAGCTATAGTTTTGTTGGGATAAAAGTATTAACACTTAAATACAGGAAATGAGGTCTGATAAACTTGTAACATAAATTTTGGTTATTACCTACTGCGTTTTAATTAGTTTATCAAATTAAAAAAATTTTTTTTTAAAATAACATGTATTTCAAATAACATCTTAACATTTCATTCGTGAGAGTCAAAATGTTGAATTAAGATACTTACAGTTCTTTGTTACATTAAATAGATTTAGAGAGTTTTCCAGGTTTTTGGTCTCAGATATTTTTGTTGAACATTGTGCCAGGTACACCATAGGTGCTCAGTAGTGTTTGTTGAACTAACTTGAGTAATTATGAGGCCTATTGGAATATTATGACTGAGGATTTGTTTTAGGTACACTTAGAACTTATGTAATAATAAGTGCTTTTTTTTAAATGTTAAATAATAAAACAGATTAGATTCACAAGCAATGAATCTAATGTATTCTAAAACATTTAATTAGTTGTTCACTTTAGGTTGTTATTATTTGATACATGTAAAATATTACAAGAAACATGTTATTAGAAAGTGTAATAATTAATTGATCTTTTGGACTGACCTATGTAACCTAAGTTTTAGAACTTTAACAATACCAATTTGCTTTTTTTTTTAAACAAATGTTCTCTCACTCTCTCCTAAAAATAAAATTTAGACAAGTATCACATAACTAAAGTTGTAGCAGAAAACTGCAATTTGCTTGAAGAATTTAAAACTCAAAATTGTGTGGAATGTATAGAGGTGAGAATAAATACTTACTTGTAAGTATATTTTAAAATTTATGTTAGAACTTCTATTAGCATTCAGAAATTTCAGTAGAACTGCTGTTTGTCAGCACACAAGGAACTGTTGTAACATGTTTGAGGGAAAATTTTAATAAATTTTGATTGGAATATTTATTTTTTTGGAAGAGAAAAACAACATTTTGATCAGAATTTTAAAATTTTACGTATGTATTTTAAATATATATATTTATATGTCATTAAATAAATTTGTAGAATTTTGAATAATAAACATTTAAATGTATTTTAAAAGTTAATTGAAAATTAAAATTTGATTTTTTAAACTAAAAGATTTTTAATTAGTTGAGGAAATGTAATCTTCTTTGATTACAGCTTTGTTGAGATGTAATTCTTATGCCATAGAATTCATTCAAAGGAATTTTTTTTTTTTTTTTTTTTTTTTCAAAAATTTTATTTTTGAGTAATCTCTACTCCCAATGGTGGGGCTCAAACTTAACAGCCCTGAGATCAAGAGTCACATTCTCTACCAACAGAGCCAGCCAGGTGCCCTGGGAAATAAGATTTTAACTAAATTTTTAAAGAAGGATTTAGGAAAATATTTAATGTTCTATTTAATTCACTTACTAAAGCCATTTATAGGATCCAGTTTATTTTAATCTGTTTATTTTGAAAATTTGATTATTTGAAGTGAAAGTTTCCATTATATCTGTACCATCTTTGATTTCATTCTTGCCAATTTTGCTGCCTCAATTTTGGGCAATTAATATATTCAACATTGTCTATATGCTACCAATTTATATATCATTTTTTAAGCACCGAGGATTATTGTATAATATCACTTTTTTTTTTAAAGATTTTATTTATTTATTTGACAGACAGAGATCACAAGTAGGCAGAGAGGCAGGCAGAGAGAGAGAGGAAGGGAAGCAGGCTCCCTGCTGAGCAGAGAGCCCGATACGGGGCTCGATCCCAGGACTCTGGGATCATGACCTGAGCCGAAGGCAGCGGCTTTAACCCACTGAGCCACCCAGGCGCCCCAATATCACATTTTCTAACTTAAAATTTTACCTTGCCTCTGTTTTTTCCCCTGCTATATGAGGTATTTTTAAAAGTGGGCCTGCCAAATACTATACACAAGGGGATAAATTGTTAGTTATTATTCATAATGTGGTGGTTTTGTTTACTTTTTAATATTCCTTTAACAAAGTTAGCATTGAATCATCAGAAGCAGATTTTTAAAAATAAATACACCAAAATATTAGCTATTGGGTTCTCATTTTTTACATAAGTATCCCCCAGCTTATTTCTGTTATCAGAAGTAAAAGCCCAGAACCATTTTTCCTAGATATTGAGGTTCTTGATTGTCTTTGCTTTTAACTGATGGGTCTTCTTTCACGTTGGTTTCTCAGCAAGGAGAGCTAATGAAAATGAAAGGAAATGAAGAGTTTTCAAAAGAAAGATTTGATATAGCTATTATCTATTACACCAGAGCCATTGAATATAGGTAAGAGCAAAATAGAACAATGAGATCCTTTTTGTGTGGCAGATCAAGTTGGAATGCTAGTCAGGAGAAATAAAAGCAAGGCAAGGAATTGGGAGAGAGTATCCTCAACTTGCTATGTAGAATAGATTTTCTCACCATTAGGAATTAGAAGTGTTAGGGATGGCCTGGGTAGTTGAACTTAACTGAGTAGTAAAATTCAAGCAAGTTAAGCAGAATTGTGAATATTGCTTCCACCCTGCCCATTTTCTCTTAGGCTTTCCAGTATAGGTCACCTGTTTTTTCTTGTTCTCGTTTTGCCTTCAGCTAATACCTTCCAAATTGTTAGCTAAAGGGCTAGTTACTAATAATTAAGATATTACCCATTCAGGAATTTTTGCTTTCTAAGAGGGAACTTTTAAAGGTTAATAGTTGGAATTGTTGAGAGAGTCTGTGTTCTCTCTACCTCATCTTCTGTTTGCTCAGCCGCTAGAAATTGTTAGCTTTCCATGCATGTGTACCTTACACTTGGTTTCTATTGATATCTTAGCTGGGCCATCTAATACTGTAGCAGTCTTTGGAGGATGTGCTGTAGACAGCTACTGTCTTTCCTACCTTGCTTATCTCCATGGGGAATGAGTAAATCAGGGCAGCACACCATATCTGGAAGGCTGCTGCTCTGTTCTGAGGAAAAAAACAGATTAAATGAGAAAAGACAAAATTTGAAATGAAGCTATTTAAATTGTTGAAATTTACAGACTTTGTCAGAGTTCTTTGTCAAAGTGGTATAGTCCTGGCTTACATAAGTATAATTCTGTCCTTTATACTTACACCATACTTATGATCTGCTAGCTTTTTAATATGCCTCATTTGATCCTCACAATGTTCCTATGAGCTAGGCAGAAAAAGTAGAACATTTTGAATACAATGAAGTGTAGGTTGATTTGAACAAAGTTACTGAGTAGGAAGTAAAGGAACGAAGACTTAGCCAGTTAGGTCTCCAACTCCTGTATTCTTTCTGCTCTGCCACACAGATGTAAAGTTTTTCATGCCTTGTTTTTTCTGTGAGCTTTTTACTTGTTTTGTACATAATGTACTTTACTGACCAAACATTATTTCTTTTAAAGACCCGAAAATCATCTTCTTTATGGTAACCGAGCTCTTTGTTTTCTTCGCACTGGACAGTTTAGGTAAGTTGGTTAGAGTACCCGTCACTGAGCTGTTACGTTAAATACGCATTTTTTGAGAAATACTTCTGTTCTGCAGATACACAAGAAAATCCTTCAGGAGTTTTTTTGTCAATCACAGTTAAATGGTTAAAGGGGCTCTGTAGGGCTTATGCATAACAGTGACAGCAGCAGCTGTTCTGATTGAATGGATAACGTATGTGCTGTTTTAGGTATTTTACATCGTTCCTTAGGTCTCACAACACACTTAACAGCTAATGTTATTCTCCACATTTACATTTGGGCAGACTCATACTTACTCATAAGTAGTGATGTCAACATTTGAATACAGACCTTATCTGATGATGTTGAAGTCTGTGTTTATCGTACCTGTGTTATCTTCTTTTGCTCTCTTAATTATTCTGTATAATTCTGGAAGAATTTTTGCTGTTTTCTATAGCTTAGTATAAAAAAATTAAGTAGATCTCATTTGTAAGTGAAAGAAAGAAAAGAAATTTAATGGTTTAACCATCAGAGTAAAATCATCATTAATTCTTAATTAATTCTTAATTTCTTAATTAATTCTTAGTTTCTTATGTTACATTGAGTTTTTATTAGTTGAAAGAGATTGTTAACACTGCACCATGATTTTGTTGTCCCTCAGTTTAAAATTTTTAGGATATAAATTATAAGTATTAATAGAGAGCAATGTATGCTGTTACATTTAATTATGTTCTGCCTTACTGTAAGAAGGGCTTAGAGTGGCTTCAGGAATAAATCTGCTTGGTAGAAGAATATTAAAAACACAACAAAACAAACTAAAAAACCAATTTAGAGCTGGGGATCCTCAAAATAAAGCTATATAGGGATAAGGTCCTAAACAGTTAATAGTTATAATTCATACTTGTATTTGACCTTTTTGTTGCTTAAAATAAAAGGAGAAAACCTGACAAGTTACAGGATTCTCACTGTCCATGAAGAAAAAGGACAGAAGTTGCTCAGGTGAAGCAGTTTTCCTGATGTTTAGTTCTGGAAGAAATTCCTTGTATGACTTACAAGTAACATGAAGTGAGTGAAGGAGTAGAGAAGAACCTCAGCAGCATTCCTGTTCAAAGCAGAAAACTCCCTGAAAGTGCAGTTTTGGGTTTCGCAAATAAATTTTTCTGTGGAGTTTTCTGATGAAAGCAGAGAGTCTGAAACTAGTGGTTTTTAGTTGAAGTACTTACGGTTGGGATGCGGGAGGGTGGGAGTGGGGAAGAGCGTATATTCCAAGTATGTAGCTTTTAAAAATAACATTTGTTTTTCTTTTATTGTAAACAGAACACATTCTCATGGTAGAAAATTTGGAAAATACAAGAGTTTAAAAAGAAGAAAATAAAAATCACCAGTAATCCAACCACCTCGGAGAATACCGCTGTATTAACGTTATGCAGCTTTTAGATGGCTTAAGCCGTGGATAAAGCGAGGCTATCTAGACTAGAGGAATGGATGGGCTGGACACAGTCTTCCATCAATACCACTGTCCTCAACTGGTTCTGACAAGAAATGAGCTGCAAATGTCCTTAGGTTATTGCATCTGGCTAGGTCCAGAATTGCAGATTTCCTATGCTGTTTGATGGTGAATCTGTGCTTTCAAGATGAATAGGTTGGCAACTTGGCTAGCCTCTTGTGAAAATCGGAACCTTGATTGGGCAAAAGGTCATCCACTCTGCGTAGGGAAGCTCCGAGAGCGGAGAGGCAAGCCAGGGGGTTTCTGCCCTCTTTCATGAGTGTTGAATGCTAGACACTCGAGGAGGATCCTCTTAAAACTGCGCTGCAAAGGAGGTGCATCAAAGTAGAGTTACAGAAGCCAGGTAGCCTGGTGAGGCAAAGGTCAAGAGCAGGGTTGTGCATCAATCCTTGTACCTCCTTCCTGAGAGTCTAGCTTGTGGTTCAGCACCATCGAAGTTTTCACTAGATGCAGGTCAGCAACATTTCCTTCTCAGGCAGTCACCTATATGTATTAGATGTCAATGTCGGAAACATTGTGCCACACAATTTTCTTGGTGGTTCCCACCTTCTCACATGTTGTTTATATGACTTACTCAGTAATGTAGGGATAATGTTTTCTGAGTTTACAGTACATCTCACTCCTGGTGGAGTGAGTAGATAATGTGACTTCAGAAAGGAACACGTTGTCAGGGATTCACTTGTGCCATTGAAACAGAAGGACCCATGCCCTTTAGCTGAGTTACCACGTTGGGATGTATTGAAGCTCTCACATCTGCGGTTTGGTAGATCTGTCATGGGAATCTGGCTGAGCAGCTGTGGGACATCTGGGAATAAAGCATCCAACCTCCCTGGCACTGTTCTGAGCACTTTATGCATACAAGCTCAAAAAGCCCTCAACAACCCTGTGAAGTGGGTGCTGCTATCTCTTTAGAGATGAGGAAACAGAAATGGGAGGTCAAGCAAAGTATCCACAGAAACTAGGTGGGTGTAATGGAGCCAGGCAGCCTGGATGCAGAGTTTCTGCTCTTAATCCCGATGGAAAGGGGTTGGTAGAATCAAAGGGCAATGTGAAAGCTGGAAAAAAACTTAAATGGTTCAAATAGTCGATAAACATGAGTATCCTTATAGGACATGCAGATTACAAACTTTGAGTCTCTTTTTTCATGTCCATCAGATTGGCAAAAATTTTAAAAACCTCATAATACCAAGTGTTTGAGAGGATGTGGAACAAAAGAAACTTGCATACTCGGCTGGAGAAAGTGTAAATTGGTGCAATCACTTTGGACAGCAATTTGGCAAGGTGAAGATGTGCATACTCTGCAGCCCACTCCTAGGCTCCTATCCTCCAAACTCAAATGTGTACCTGAGAAGATACGTACAAGCCTTCACGATAGCATTGTTTGTAAAAGTAAAATGGAAACAACTTAAATGTCCATCTGTGGGAGAATGGATAAATAAATGATGGTATATTCATACAATGGAATTTTATGCAGCAGTTAAAATGATGACAATGTTGAGTGAAAAAGCAAGTTGCAGAATGATTTGTATGATGCGATTTATATAATGTCAAACTATGCGAAGCGACAAACATATTATAGTTAATCTTAGTTATGTATTAAAAATGTTTTATAAATGCATGAGCATGTTAAACACCAGTGGAGTGGCTGTCTCTGGGGAGGGAAAGAAGGAAAAGGATTGGTAATGAGTAAGTGGTACACAGTGCTTGTCGACTATAACAGTTCTGCGAGAAGATCTGAAGTGAATATGGCAAAATGTTAAGATCTTGCTAAGCTGGTACAAGGGTATTGACTATTTTAATGTTATTGTCTGTACTTTTATGTATACTTGAAATATGTGATGAAAAGATATAATAGTAAAATTAAAAATGCACGTAAGATTAAAAAAAAACAAAAACAGTGTTCACTAAAATAGCAAGGATAAAATAAGGGAAAGTAATCTCGAAAGAAGAGACATATATGAGTGTTTTAAGACTAATGGTGGGGAGCCCGAGGTGAGATATGTGTGGGGAAAGTGCTTCATTAAGAAATGGTCAGAGTGCTGGTGGTGGCTTTAATGCCAGGTAGTCACGGTTTGTACCACCTTTGGATGAATGTGGGTGAGGCCAAGAGCCCATCTGAACTCCTGCCGTTCATCATAACGTGTGCACCTCCAGGTCTGCGAATGTCGCACTTGGGAAATCTGTGGAATGGGGCCGGGGTGGGGGGCTGTGCGGAAATATGCTACTTTCTGCCGCAGCTTCTGCTGAGTCCTTTAGGCTCAGGACTCTGCACTGTATCCCAAATGCCCATCATGGCTGCGATGTCCTTTTATTCAGGTTTTCCAGAAGTTCACTTTACAATTTGGTAGTTATATATAGGGAACTTTAGAATGATAGTTTTAATCGAAGTAATCATATTTTTAGAGGAGAATCTAAAAAAAGTGATTAGACATATCCATGGGTTCTGTAGTTACAGTACTTATGTGAGGTGTATTGTCAGGCTGTGCCTCTTTACTGTTTTATTCTTTTTTCTGGTACTCCTATGTGGAAATTTGAATTCTTTGATGGGATGTGATAAACTGTGTAAGGGGAAATGTAATTGGAAAAAGGGAAAGCTGAGCCTTGGATGTTTTTTTAATTTAGTTTGGAAAATTATGGAATTTTAAACTTGGCATTTACTTTGACCTTCAGTGTTTAACTACCATATTCTCTTCTGTTAGATCCAACTTATGATTAATAGCAGGCAGATAGCCTTTGAATGACTTCTGGTTTTTGGTTTTGTTTTGTGTTTTTCTGAATTTCTCTGAGGCCAGAGGTATAAATCAAATCAATGTTATGTTCCTATGAGAATTTAAAAAACTCTAGTTTGGGGGTGCCTGGCTGACTCAGTCAGGAGAGAATGTGTGACTCTTGATCTTGGGGTCATGAGTTGAGCCCCAGCTTGGGCGTGGAACATACTTAAGAAGAAAATCCTAGTGCATGGGGGGAGCTTCAGTGTGTTTTATGTATTTCCATAATATCTTATGCATATATAAGCACTTAGTATGTTGGACCAAATGAAGTTGCCATTTTTATAATCCAGAATGTAGGCAGGTTTGTTTGATTCAATGTGATGTGCATATATACGTATGGGTATGTGTGTGTGTGTATTTTTAACATGGGTGGGAGCGTACTATACATACTGTTGTACTTCTTGCCTTTTTTTTTTTTTAATACTTAAATCTTGGAGCTTGTTGTGTATTAGTGTATATGGAGATATACCCTTATTTATGTTCATGGCTCCATAGTCTTCTACTCAGTGGATTACTGCTGCTTTGGTTAGTTTATATTAGAATATAAATTACTTCAGTTTTAAAAAATTATAGCTTTGTAATGATTATCCTTTTAGTTGTGTTCTACATTCAGGTGTGAGTATATCCTGATAAATGCCTGATTTCTTTTACTTGGATGAAAGAGCTTATGTAATTTTTTAAAAAAGATTTTATTTTTAAAATTTATTTGATAGAGAGCACAAGTAGGCAGAGAGGCAGGCAGAGGGAGAGGAGAAGCAGGTTCCCCGCTGAGCAGGAATCCTAATGCAGAGCTTGATCCTAGGACCCTAGGATCATCACCTGAGCTGAAGACAGATGCTTAACTGCCCAGGTGCCCAGAGTTTATGTAATCTTAATTCCAGACATTAACTTTTTGATTTAAATGTATGTGTTTATTCAGTCGGTGGTTATCACTCACTGCATATTTGGCAGTAACCATCTGAATTCTGCTCTTGTTGCTTCATTGTTAAGATCTAGGAATTTGGGGAGTAACATCATTATTTCTTTGTTGGTCTTAGGCCCTAGAAGTGATGATTTATAGTAGGGAAGAAAGAAAGTTATAATCCTTTTATGACTTGTGAAGTTCTTACATATATTGTAGTTTGAGAGAGTTAATAAATAGCATCTTCTTTTCTTCCGAAGTCCAGATTCAGTTAAGAAATAGACACGGAAGACAAGGCAAATGGTGATCCAGTCTTCCCTCTAGTGCTGACACAGTTTTTGGAGAGTAGGGCCTTACCGAAGAGTCTGAAGGCCAAGTGACTTCTTGTTCACCCATGGTCACAGACAGAACTGGCAATGGGGACCTTTGTGAACTTTAAGCTTGGAGGAAAAGGGAATCTGGTATAACGATAGTGTTCAGTATAAGATTCCAAAGAGAGAAAAAAAAGAGGCTTAGCCACATACGATTAGTGCCCCTCCCCACCATTATTTATCCTCAGGAAAAGTTAGTGAGGGGTGGGGAAGGAGAGAGCTCAAAAGTGATTAATCTAGCAAATCCGCATGAAAGCTAGAGGAGGGAGAAATATGTATTTGCTTCCAACGTGTTTTAGGGCAAAATGTGCCATATTGTATATGAAGGTGAGACAGCTGGAGAAGTAACATTTCCCCGTGTAATATGTCTTCTGTTGGAGTATCTAGGCTAGAACATTCTTTCTTACCCTCTGTTCAGTACTCTTACCATTTTGTCACATGGTCTTCAGGAGTAAGTAACCATTTGCATCTCTTGAGTCTTCTGTTTTCATAGATGTATCGTGTAGATGTATTGCCCATGCTAAAGTCATACCAGCTTTCAAGTCTGTACACCTCAGCTACACTAGGTTGGATGAGCAATCACACCATGTAATTTATTACGCCTACTTTGTTTTAGTAGGAAGATGTGGTCATATGCGAGTAAATGTGAAAGTACGTTATAGTTTATAGATATATCTATATATATATACATACAAACACACTAATATATTTATAATGTATGTGATTGTAACAACATAGTACTGTGGTTATAGTATTTATTAATTATAATAACAATAACATTCAGCATTGATTTAATAAGTATGATTGGTGTTCTGCTTCTAGCCATGTCAGAAATGAGCAAAACCAGACATAGTTCTGTATGGGCCACTCCATACAGTGGGCCAGCACTGGGAGGGCAGATATTGCACTCATGAAATTAATAGTGTGCCAGATGGCCTGAATACAGAGGAGGGGAGTGGTGGTCAGGGACTAGACCAAGGAAGGTCTTTTAGGCTACATAACTGTGGCCTTGAAGAGCATCGATAAATAAAGGATTTTAAATTGAGGTGAGATGCCATGATTAGGACCTTAGAAAGATCAATCTAGTTGTAGTGAGGAGAATGGGTTTGGAGAGGATGCAGCATGAATTGGGTTAGGACACTGTTGCAGTACTCTAGGCCAGAGGTGATGGTAGCTTAGTGGAGTAATGGTAGCAGAAATGGAGGAGTGGAAGGATTTGAGATATTTTGGAGGTAAAATGAACAGAGATTGCTTATGGTTTCATGTTTGGAACTATTATGAACTTTCTGCCTTCAGCTGCTTCATGGATTATAGGCTCACTCCCTAATACTGGGATCAGTGGAAGAGATACATTTGTAGGAAGTAGAACTTGACTTCACTCCTGGACATCCTGCAGGATCCCAGGATGAAGGATTGAAGGATCCCAGTTGGAATGTCACATTGGCAATGAATTATGTGGGTCTGGACTCCAAGGAGGTATTTGGGCAAGAGATGCATACTTGGGATAGTTAATCTAGATAATTTGAAGTTGCAAATGTGGATCAGATTGCTTGGCGAGGTGGGTCTCATCTTTTACTGCACCCTGGAATCAACCTGGGAAGAAATAATCCCAACCCAGAGATTTTGATTTAATTAATTGGGCTTTGGGCTTCTAGCAGCCCCCCAGATGGTACTCATGTGTAGCCAAGGTTGAGACCCACTGGTGTAGAGCAAGGATGAGCTGAAAACTGGGACTTAGCCTTGAGGGACACAAGTAGTGGCCAATTAAGGGGAGATGAACCAGCGTGGGAGACGGTTAAGAGGTAGCCAGAGAGGTAAGAGGAAAACTGGAAGTGTGACATCACAGAAGGCAGAAAAAGAGTGACTGGTAGTGCCTATTGTTGCTGAGAAGCCAAATGGAATTTAGATTGAGCAATATGGACATCTTTTAGTTGCCACAGGAGGAGCTGTGTATGGGAATCTTGTAGATCCTGGGTTGGAGTGGGTTGAGATGAAAGGAAATGGAAATAGTATAGGCAGTTGTTGAAAGCATTTGCAGAGGGAAGCAGTGGAGAGATGAGGTGTGCCATTGTATTAGGATGTGTTTCATTGCTAGTAACAGAAAACCCTATTTAAATGGTGAAGAAAACCTCATTAAAGAAATGCAGAAGAAGGTGGCTCTAAGGTTGTATATTTAGTGCCTCAACAATGTTATCAAAGACAGGATTTTTCTAGTCTCTCTGTGTGACTTGGACTCCAGTCTGCCTCCTCTGGCTACTGTAATTCACATATTAAGCTGGACGTTACCGTCTCCAGCAAAAGAATCACTCTTAAAATCTTCAGAAAAAATTACACATACTGCAAAGTGTATAATTCATAAGAATATAGGTTGAATTTTCAGAATCCTTACATGAGTAATTGATACACACATCACAACTCCAGTACCTCTGAAATTCTTCCTCCTAATCTACCTACCTTCTTCCCCAGGTTAACTGTTACCCCATTTTCCAACGCAGTGGGTTAGTTTTGCCTGTTTTTGTGCAATGTAAATAGTCATGGTATGTGCTCTTTTATGTTTGGCATTCAGCATTGTTTTTCAAGATCCATATTGTTGCATGGAGTTGTACAGTGTTCATCTATTGCATGAATATACCACATTTTATCCATTCTAATGTTGATGGACATTTGGGTAGTTTCTAGTATTTGGCTTTTACAGATAGTATCATTGTGAACATATGTATTCATTTCTGTTGAGAATCTAATTAAGGAATAGAGTTGCTGGGACAAGGGTATGCTTCTACTTAGCTTTCATATATAATTTCCTATATGGTTGTATCATTTTGCACTCCTGCCAGCAGTATATTAGAGTTTTGGTTCCACGTCCTTACTAACACTTATTATTTTTGTCATTTCATTTAGACATTCTGATGGGTATGTAGTGATACAGTGCTATGATTTTAATTTGCATTTCCTTAAGTCAATTAAGGTTATTTAAGTTGAGCATCTTTTCATATGCTTCTTGACCGCTTGGATATTCTCTTTTGTGAAGTGCCTGTTTGGATCTTTTGCTGGTTTTTTTTTTTGTTGTTGTTTGTTTGTTTTGTTTTTGTTTTTCTTTTGAGTCAATGTCTTATTCTTTAGGTTTTTTAAAAAAAATTTTTGGATTTGAGTCATTGGTCAAATATATGCATTACAAATAGCTTCTCACACTCTGTGGCTTGCCTTTTCACTTTTTTTTTTTAAACAAATGGATGATGCTAACTTGAACTTAGTGCTGTTTATCAGTTCTTTTCCTTTATAATAATCACTTTTTGGCTTCTGTTTAATAGTCTCTGGCTTCTCTAACATCAGCTAAACGTTCTTTGTTTCTTTTAAAAGCTTGATTATTTAACTTTGCAGTTAGTGAGAGGTAGGTTCAAGATGGGTATGAATGTCTAATTGACTCATCACTCTTTCTTAAGAATATGTTTTCTTGATGCACTGCGGTGGTCATTTTTGTCATCTAGATCAGGTGACTGTATGCATCTGTTTCTGATTTGTTTATCCTAATCTGTTGGTCAGGTCATCTGTCTTTAGAAAGACTTTTTTTTTTTTTTTAAACTATATATATAGTTTTTTAGTAGGTACTGCTGTCTGGTAGTGTAAGTTACCTAGTTTTGTTCTTCCTTGTAAATCTTTTCTTAAGAGTGATGAGTCCTCTAAACTCTCATTGGCCAGCACTGGGTCATATGACTACCCCCAAACCAGGCAGTAGAAAGGAGAGTGAGATTGCCGTGATTGGCTTAAACTAATTAGAATTAATCATCCTCATTTTACATACAGGAAAGCAGGCCAGAGCATTAATAAGTTCCCAAAGAGTCCTGAGGAGAGTTAGTGGTTGTATTGAACTTAACTCCCATCTGTCTCAGCTTTTATGCTCTGTCCACAGCAGTTTAGCTGATGAGTGAAAGATCTGGGAGGTATTTTTTTGGAGATCAGAAGTCTTGCTGACATGCAAAAGTAGTGCTGAAAAACTATGTAGATAATAACAAGTTAGACACAGATAAGATGTAGGTATGTGTAGGAAATATTCCAGAAATATGAAAAGTAATTATTCCTGGGTAGTTGTGATTGTGACTCTGGGTGACTTTTTCCTTTTATTTTACTTTTCTGTATTTTCCAAATTTCCTATAATGGACATATATGGATTTTTAAAAATTAAGAAATTATTTTTAACTAGGTTTTTTTCTAGAAAATTCAAGAAGTACAAATAGATACACAATTTATAGTGCCTTTATGAAAAAAATAAAAGTGAATATTTCTTGTTTTTCTTTTTAGAAATGCACTTGGTGATGGAAAGAGAGCTATTATCCTGAAGAGCAATTGGACAAAGGTAGGTTGCTTTTATCTTTACATTGGGCAGGTAATGCCATATAACTTTTGAAAAATCTGTGTAGAGGATGTAAATTTGTATGTAGAAATGCTGGATAAAATTATACCAAGCTCAAGAATGTGAGAGGGGAATCTTCAGTTCCATAATCAGAAAGGAGACTTAACACAGCAGTGAGAGGCTGTGTGTGTCTGAGCAGGACAAGTAGCACGTAGAAATGTTGAGAAGCTGGAGGGTACCTTAGTGACTGAGATGTCAGCATCTGCACATTATGGATGGGGTAAAGACTTTACAATGAAAAATGAAACTTAAAACTTAGGAGAGGAATTACAGGAGACTGCTTTTATAACCTCGAGGTGGGAAAGGATTTATTAAATAACACACAGTGCACAGATCAGTATTGGGGGTTGCATAAATTTGACTATATTAAACTGAAAAACTTCAGTATGTCAAAAGACACCATGAATGAAATCATAAGCCTGGAAGGAGATAATTTGTCCTAAATATGCGAAGAGCTATAATAAATAAACCCAGTAGAAAATGGTCTAGTAAATAAACATGCATTTCACAGAAGAGAAATCCTGAATGGGCAATAGATATAACCTACTTGTACGTAAGCAAGTAAGTAAAACAATGTAATACTGTTTAGGTCCTTTAGATCGGCAAAGGTTAAAGAGACTAGTAGTCCCAAGCGTTGGTGACTATATCTACCAACAGGAACCTTCCATAAACAAGTGGGTGAGAATTGGTTGCAGCCAACTTGGAGAGCACTATGATGTGCATACGCTGTAATTATTCTAAGTATGTATACCCCACAACATTCTTGCAATATGTACACATGGCAAAATATGCAAAGTGGTCATTGCAGTGGTGTTTTAATGGCCTAGAAGTGCAGATACCTACCTATCCATTGATAAAGCAGGGATGGATATGATGTTTTCGCTTACCAAAGTTATTCCTCTGATCTGCTCTGTCCCTCTTTCTTAAACACCCATTATGTCTCTGACCTCACTCCTACCACTCTGTGCCTTGTTCACTCTTTGTTGACCTGTTGGCCTCCTCAACTGTTCCTTATATATGCCAGGCCCATTCCCCATTTGTACTTGTTTTTCCCTCTGCCTAGAATTGAATGCCTTTTCCCAGACCATGAGCTAGCTGCCTTACTTCCTTTCATGTTTTACTGAAAGTTTTCTCAGTGGAAACTTCTTGGCCACATTACTAAAATGCCAAGGCTACCCCTGCCTAGACAGTTGCTACCCTCTTGCCCTGCTCTACTTTTTTCCTGTTGACATTTAACATTATTGAACATACTGTATGTATTATTACTGTGTGTCCTCCCCTACAATGTGAGATCCATGAGGATGGATTTTTTTTTTGTTTGTTTGCTTGGTTCACTATTGAATCTGGACTGCCTGACAAGCTGCTTGGCACATAGCAAACATTTCCTAGTAAGTATTTGTTGACTTAGTGAATGAATGAACTGAATACTAGATTGCAGTTGGAGTAAGTTAACTGGTTGACCAGCATTTATAGATTTTAAAAAATAGTGTTGAATGAAAAAAAGCAGTAGAAGCAAAATATAGGCCCGAAAGATACCTTTCAAACTCATGATAATGTTTCTTTCTGGGCAGTTAGAGACGGAAACATTAGAGAGGGTACAAAGAGGATTTTAGCCATATCTGTATGGTTTTATTTCTTTTAGTAAGAAAGAATCTAAAGCAAATATAGCAAATGTTAGTGATTAATTCTAGGTGTTTGTGATATTAATCACTGTATTTTCCTAAATCACAAAAAATACCTGACTTTTTTTTTTAAAGTAGAGCTTCAAATAAGACACAGAAAGATATATGTTTCGGACTTCATTCCTGGCTTTACATAATTTGTTTTTAAATCAGAGTGAGTATTAATCAGAGAATTTTAGAGTCCTCCAAATTATGATTCATGTGACCGAGTAGTGTATCAGAGTCTGGGGATTGTGAAATTCCCCAGGTGGACTCCTGCATCCAGATTTTGGAGTCCGTTTTTAAATACCTCATTTTACAGATGAAGAGATTGAGTCCCAGAGAGGTAAAGTGACTTTTGCAAGTAAGAGACAAAAGTGGATTTAGAATCCAGCATTGGATGTGCTTCTGTTTGAGAGTGATCAGTTTGTGGCTGTTTTTACTAGGAGTCATTGTGCTTGGTATAGAATCTTTGTTCATCACTGAACCTGGCATTTGTCATGTGCTCCGTAAATATTTATTCTGTGGATGATAGAATTTTTTTTTTTTTGGATTAAAAAAATTTTTTTCTTTTGTTTCCCCCCATTTTATTTTATTTCTTTTCAGTGTTCCAAAATTCATTGTTTATGCACCACACCCAGTGCTCCATGTAATACGTGCCCTCTATAATACCCACCACCAGGCTCACCAGACCCCCCATCCCCTCCCCTCTGAAACCCTCAGTTTGTTTCTCAGAATCCACAGTCTCTATGGTTTGTCTCCCCCTCCCAATTTCCCCCTTCTACTGAACTCAGACTCTGAATTTATTTCTCTATAGAGTTACCATTGAATTTTCTATTGTCATTTCAGAAAAAAGGAGTACTAAAAGATTCTGAATTACATTGAGGACGATGTAGAATGTTTATTTCTGGCTTAATTTATTGAACAGAAAATTTTCACTCTCTAAACTACTTTTTTAGAGCAAATTTAGGCTCACAGCAAAATTAAGAGGAAGGTAATCTTCCACAGACCTCCACACATGCATAGCTTCCCCCATTATCAGCATCGCCCAACTGACTGGTATAATTTGAACATTGATGAACCTACACAGACACGTTATAATCATCCAAGGTCCATAGTTTAAGGGTTCACTCCCTAAGTGTTATGCATTCTTTGGGTTTGGACAATGTGTAATGACATTTATCCATTATTTTGATTTATACAGAGTGTTTTCACTATCCCCCAGATCCTCTGATCTGCCTTTCCAAACCCCTGGCAACCACTGATCTTTTTACCATCTCCATTAGTTTTACCTTTTCCAGAATGTCATAGAGTTTGAGTCATACAGTATGCAGTTCTCAGATAGGCTTCTCTTTCACACATTATGTTTCTGCCATGTCTTTTCATTGCTTGATAATGATTTCCTTTTAGTGCTAAATAATACTTCATTGTTGGCTTGTGCCAGTTGATTTATCCATTCACCTACTGAAGGACACTTTTTAAAAAGATTTTACTTATTTATTTATTTATTTGAGAGAGAGAGAGAGCGAGAGCGTGTGAGAGAGTAAGTAGAGGAGAGAGAAAGAAACAGGCTTCCCGCTGAGCAGGGAGCCCGGCATGGGGCTCGATCCTGAGATTCCTGGTTCATGACCTTAGCTGAAGGCAGACACTTAACTGAGCCACCCAGGCACCCCTACTGAAGGATATTTTTGTTGCTTTCAAGTTTTGGTCATTTTGAATAAAGCTGTTATAAATACCTATGTGCAGGGTTTTGTGTTGACATGTTTTCAACTCTTTAGGGTAATTACCAAGGATTGCTGGATTGCAGTGATTGCTGGATCATATGACAAGAATATGTTTAGTTTTTGTTTTTGTTTTTAATTTATTTGAGAGACAGAGAGAGAGGAGCAAGGGGAGGGATAGAGGGAGAAGGAGAGGCAGATTCCCTGCCAAGCAGGGAGCCTGATGTGGGGCTCAGTCTTGGGACCCTGGGATCATGACCTGAGCTGAAGGCAGACACCCACCCAGGTGCCCCTAGTTTTTTGTTTTGTTTAAGATTTTATTTATTAGAGAGAGATACAGAGGTAGTGAGAGAGAGAGAATGAGCAGTGGGGAGAGGGAAAAGTAGATGCTCCACTGAGCAGGGAGCATGTTTTATGATGATTGCAGAAATATTTGTATAGAAAAACACAAATCCTAGTAAGTATTAAAAAAATGTAACTATATACCTAAGTCATTTTTTTCAATTTCTTTTATTGGAAAGAAGTGCTCATTAAAAGATAGCTTAGACTTCAGAAGCAAAGGTGAACTGTGCAAGGTGCATTCTGTACTTCTGCTTCAGAGTAGCTATGAGCCCACGTCTGTTGAATCATGCCTCTAGGACATAATCATGTATAACAAGGTTCTCTGTAGATTCTCTGAGGGTGGGCCATTGTTGTGCCTTCTTTCCAGATAGAGAAGACTGGTACAATGACAACTGCCCTGCCTGTGCTTTCAGGCCTAAGAAGGATGTGTCATTGTATCCCATACAGTGGGAATTTTTATGGTATTGTCAGGAGACCTTTGTTGACATTTCTCTCTGCATTGCCTTTTTGATATTGTTATGTAGCATACAAACCGGTAGCCTCACAGATGTCCATAAAAGAACCTTTAATATTGAGGGGTATATTAAGACTCTTTTGTTTGTGAATGACAAAACCTAACTCAGATTTGGCCTAAGTAGTTGACTCATGTAATTGAAAAGTCTAGGCATTACCTTCAGGCTTGGCTGGATCCAGGTTTATACACCTTTTTCTTCCCATTTCTCAGTTTTTCTTTCCTGTTTATTAGCTTTATTTTCAGTCTCTTTTCTCCCTTTTCATTTAGTGTTTCTTTTTAGGTGGGTTCTGTTGCTGTATTGAGTTCACTGATTTTTTTCTTCTACAATGTCTAATCTTCCCCAGTTTCATCTGATGTATTTTTTTCACCTTAAATGCTATAACTTCCGTCTTTAGAATGTCAGTTTGAGTGTTCTTTATGTATTTCACATCTTAATATGTTCAGTCTTTTGACTTCTTGAAGATGTGGAATATGTTTATAGTAACTGTTCTAATGTTCTTGTCTACTAATTCTTTGTGTGTGTGTGTGTGTGTGTGTGTATGTGTGTATTATCTATTTATTTATTAACATATAATGTATTATTTGTCCCAGGGGTACAGGTCTATGAATCATCAGGCTTACACATTTCACAGCACTCACCGTAGCACATACCCTCCCCAGTGTCCATAACCCAGCCACCCTATCCCTACCCCCCAAACCCCAGCAACCCTCAGTTTGTTTCATGAGATTAAGAGTCTCTTACGGTTTTTCTCCTTCCCGATCCCATCTTGTTTCATTTTTTTTCCTTCCCTACCCCCACAAACCCCCGCCCTGCCTCTCAAATTCCTCATATCAGAGAGATCATATGATAATTGTCTTTCTCTGATTGACTTATTTCACTCAGCATAATACCCTCTAGTTCTTTATCCATTCATCTGTTGTTGGACATCTAGCTTCTTTCCATAGTTTGGCTATTGTGGACATTGCTGCTATAAACATTCAGGTGTATGTGCCCCTTCGGATCACTACATTGGTATCTTTAGTGTAAATACCCAGTAGTGTGATTGCTGGGTCATAGGGTAGCTCTATTTTCAACTTTTTGAGGAACCTCCATACTGTTTTCCAGAGTGGCTGCACCAGCTGGCATTCCCACCAACAGTGTGGGAGGGTTCCCCTTTCTCCGCATCCTCGCCAACATCTGTTGTTTCCTGACTTGTTAATTTTAGCCATTCTGACTGGTGTGAGGTGGTATCTCATTGTGGTTTTGATTTGTATTTCCCTGATGCCGAGTGATGTGGAGCACTTTTTCATGTGTCTGTTGGCCATCTGAATGTCTCTGCAGAAATGTCTATTCATGTCTTCTGCCCATTTCTTGATTGGATTATTTGTTCTTCGGGTGTTGAGTTTGATAAGTTCTTTATAGATTTTGGATACTAGCCCTTTATCTGGTATGTCATTTGTGAATATCTTCTCCCACTGTGTCAGTTGTCTTTTGGTTTTGTTGACTATTTCCTTTGATGTTCAAAAGCTTTTGATCTTGATGAAATCCCAGTAGTTCATTTTTGCCCTTGCTTCCCTTGCCTTCGGCGATGTTTCTAGGAAGAAGTTGCTGCGGCTGAGGTCGAAGAGATTGCTGCCTGTGTTCTCCTCAAGGATTTTGATGGATTCCTGTCTCACATTGAGGTCTTTCATCCATTTTGAGTCTATTCTTGTGTGTGGTGTAAGGAAATGGTCCAGTTTCATCCTTCTGCATGTGGCTGTCCAGTTTTCCCAATACCACTTGTTGAAGAGACTGTCTTTTTTCCATTTTTTGTCAAAGATTAGTTGACCATAGAGTTGAGGGTCTATTTCTGGGCTCTCTATTCTGTTCCATTGATCTATGTGTCTGTTTTTGTGCCGGTACCTTACTATCTTGATGATGACAGCCTTGTAATAGAGCTTAAAGTCTGGAATTGTGATGCCACCAACTTTGGCTTTCTTTTTCAACATTCCTTTGGCTATTTGGGGTCTTTTCTGGTTCCATATAAATTTTAGGATTATTTGTTACATTTCTTGGAAAAAAATTCATGGTATCTTGATAGGGATTGCGTTAAATGTGTAGATTGCTTTAGGTAGCATAGACATTTTCACAATATTTCTTCTTCCAATCCATGAGCATGGAAAGTTTTTCCATTTCTTTGTGTCTTCCTCATTTCTTTCATGAGTACTTTATGGTTTTCTGAGTACAGAGTCTTTGCCTCTTTGGTTAGGTTTATTCCTGTGGTTTTGGGTACAGTTGTAAATAGGATTGACTCCTTAATTTCTCTTTCTTCTGTCTTGCTGTTGGTGTATAGAAATGCAACTGATTTCTGTGCAGTGATTTTATATCCTGACACTTCACTGAATTCCTGTATGAGTTCTAGCAGTTTTGGAGTAGAGTCTCTTGGGTTTTCCACTTGAAGTATCATATTGCCAAAGAGTGAGAGTTTGACTTCTTTGCTGATTCAGATGCCTTTAATTTCTTTTTGTTGTCTGATTGCTGAGGCTAGGACTTCTAGTACTGTGTTGAATAGCAGTGGTGATAGTGGACATCCCTGCCACGTTCCTGACCTTAGGGGAAAAGCTCTCTGTTTTTCCCCATTGAGAATGATATTTGATGTGGGTTTTTCATAGATGGCTTTGATGATATTGAGGTATGTACCCTCTATGCCTACACGGTGAAGAGTTTTGATCAAGAAAGGATGTTGTACTTTGTCAGATACTTTTTCAGCATCTGTTGAGAGGATCATGTGGTTCTTGTTCTTTCTTTTATTAATGTAGTGTATCACATTGATTGATTTGCAGATGTTGAACTAACCTTGCAGCCCAGGAATAAATCCCACTTGGTCATGGTGAATAATCCTTTTAATGTACTGTTGGATCCTGTTGGCTAAACTTTGGTGAGAATTTCTGCATCTGTGTTCATCAAGGATATTGGTCTCTAATTCTCCTTTTTGATGGGGCCTTTGTCTGGTTTTGGGATCAAGGTAATGCTGGCCTCATAAATGAGTTTAGAAGTTTTCCTTCCATTTCTTTTTTTTTTTTTTTTGAGGCAGTTTCGGGAGAATAGGTATTAATTCTTCTTAAATGTTTAGTAGAATTCCCCTGGGAAGTCGTCTGGCCCTGGGCTCTTGTTTGTTGGGAGATTTTTGATGACTCCTTCAGTCTTCTTACTGGTTATGGGTCTATTCAGGTGTTCTGTTTCTTCCTGGTTCAGTTGTGGTAGTTCTTATGTCTCCAGGAATGCACCCATTTCTTCCAGATTGTGAAATTTGCTGGCATATATTTGCTCATAATATGTTCTTATAATTGTTTGTATTTCTTTGGTGTTGGTTGTGATCTCTCCTCTTTCATTAATGATTTTATTAATTTGGGTCCTTCCTCTTTTCTTTTTGATAAGTCTGGCGAGGGGTTTATCAATCTTATTAGTTCTTTCAAAGAACCAGCTCCTAGTTTTGTTGATCTGTTCTGCTGTTCTTTTGGTTTCTGTTTCATTGATTTCTGTTCTGATCTTTATTATTTCTCTTCTCCTGCTGGGTTTAGGCTTTCTTTGCTGTTCTTTCTCCAGCTCCTTTAGGTGTAGGGTTAGGTTGTGTACTTGAGACCTTTCTTGTTTCTTTTTTTTTTTTTTAAAGATTTTATTTATTTATTTGACAGACAGAGATCACAAGTAGGCAGAGAGGCAGGCAGAGAGAGAGGAGAAAGCAGGCTCCCCGCCGAGCAGGGAGCCCGATGCGGGGCTCGATCCCAGGACCCTGGGATCATGACCTGAGCTGAAGGCAGAGGCTTTAACCCACTGAGCCACCCAGGCGCCCCGGCCTTTCTTGTTTCTTGAGAAAGGCTTGTATTGCTATATACTTTCCTCTCAGGACTGCCTTTGCTGTGTCCCAAAGATTTTGAACAGTTGTGTTTTCATTTTCATTTGTTTTCCTGAATTTTTTCAATTTTTCTTTAATTTCCTGGTTGACCCATTCATTCTTTAGTAGGATGCTCTTTAGCCTCCATGTATTTGAGTTCTTTCCAACTTTCCTCTTGTGATTGAGTTCTAGCTTCAGAGCATTGTGGTCTGAAAAAATGCAGGGAATGATCCCAATCTTTTGGTACTGGTTGAGACCTGATTTGACCCAGGATGTGATCTATTCTGGAGAATGTTCCATGTGCACTAGAGAAGAAAGTATATTCTGTTGCTTTGGGATGGAATGTTCTGAATATATCTGTTATGTCCATCTGGTCCGGTGTGTCATTTAAAGCCTTTATTTTCTTGTTAATCTTTTGCTTAGATGATCTGTCCATTTCAGTGAGGGGGGTGTGTGTTAAAGTCCCCTAGTATTATCGTATTATTGTCAATGTATTTCTTTGATTTTATTAATTGGCTTATATAATTGGCTGCTCCCATGTTAGGGACATAGATATTTAAAATTGTTAGCTCTTCTTGTTGGATAGACACTTTAAGTAGGATATAGTGTCCTTCCTAATCTCTTATTATAGTCTTTGGCTTAAAATCTAATATATCTGATATAAGGATTGCCACCCCAGCTTTCTTTTGATGTCCATTAGCATGGTAAATTGTTTTCCAACCCCTCACTTTCAATCTGGAGGTGTCTTTGGGTCTTTAATGAGTTTTTTTGTAGACAGCATATCGATGGGTCTTGTATTTTTACCCAACCTGATACCCCGTGTCTTTTGATATGGGCATTTAGCCCATTTACATTCAGGGTAACTATTGAGAGATGTGCATTTAGTGCCATTGTATTGCCTGTAAGGTGACTGTTACTGTATATTGTCTCTATTCCTTTCTGGTCTGTTACTTTTAGGCTCTCTCTTTGCTTAGAGAACCAGGGCCAGGCTAAGTCATCTGCTTGGGTTTGCTCTGGGTAGCTTTTGTTCCCTGAATGCTTTCTGTACAACTCTGGAGAATGGGAATGAGGATGGTGGCCTCACAGTCTCTGGCCCTGTAGGAGCCAAGAGCTAAGGGCCCCATTCCTTAGTGTGCCCTCAGAGAAAAGCAGTCAATCCCTCCTGTTTCCCTGGTCACCAGCTGCACTTGGAGCTCACCCAGCCTGTGACTGCCTGTTTCTCTCTCAGGTGCATGGCACCGTTTGGCGTCTCCAAACCCAGTAGATTCCTGCAGCACACTCCCAAGCTGCTCCTCCCAGAGGAGGAAGGAGGGGTCTCTCTGGATCTGCCACTTGTGGGGTCCCTGCTCAAAGAGCAGTGGCTTGACTGTGCCTTGGATTATGGTTTAAGGTAACCCTGAGCTGAGAGCCCACTCCTCGGCTCCGTCTCTGTAGCTGGCTTCCCTGCTCCGATACCTGGCAGCTCTGCCAAAGTCAGACACCCTTGGTCTTTATGTGACCCCACGGGTCCTCAGACCCGGAGGGCTCCACCCGCTGCTTAGCTTCTAGAGTGACATTCCTCAGTGGAGCAGACTTCTAAATGTTTTCATTTTGTGCTCCGCTTCTCTCTCACTTGCCAGGAGCCAGCCCCTCCCACTGTGGTCCATATTCCTGTCACTTTGGATTCACTTCTCTGCACATCCTACTTTCTGGAAAGTGGTCGATTTTCTGTTCCTGGAATTGCCGCTCTTCTTCCCTTCTATCTCCTGTTGAGTTTGTAGGTGTTCAGAACGGTTTGATAACTACCTAGCTGAAGTCCTGGGACCTGATGATATTTCAGTCTTCTATTCCTCTGCCATCTTGCCAACTTCAGATATTCTTGATTTGTCATTGGATGAAATAGATGTATAACTTTTGCTTCTCTAATGGATAATTAAGTTGTGTGACTTCTTAAAAATCCTTCAAAAGCATTTCTTCATGTTGGAAGTTATCAGAATCAGAGGGTTCTCTGCACAGTTTTTCCACGTCTGCACTAAGGTTTTTATACCCAATGATGTGCAGAAGTCAAGCCTGAGAAGAGGCCCAGCCTGGGTGGCTCAGTCATGAGGCGTCTGCCTTCGGCTCAGTTCATGATTCTCAGGTCCTGGAATTGAGCCCCACACTGGGCTTCCCGCTTTGCGGGAAGCCTGTTTCTCCCTCTTCCACTCCCCCTGCTTGTGTTCCTTCTCTCGCTGTCTCTTTGAAAAATTCTCTAGCTGACGAGTCTCTCCCTGACCCTTCTACGCAGAGAAGGCCTTGTCTACTAATTCTATCATCTGTGTCCTTTCTGAGTATTTTCAGTCGACTCATTTTTCTCTTCTTATAGATCATATTTTCCTTCTTTGCGTACCTAGTAATTTTTTATCAATACTGATATTTGTGTGTATCTATAAATATTTTTGAGCTTCCTTTTGGGATGCAGTAAAGTTACTTGGAAGCAGTGTAAGTCTTTGGAGTCTTGTTTTAAGTTTTGATAGGTGGGACCATAGTGGTATTTGGTCAAGGGCTATCTTTTTATTCACAACTGAATCAAAATGCTTCTGAACACTCTGCCCGTTACTCCATGGATTATGATGTTTTCCAGTCTGGCTGGTAGAAGCAGGAATTATTCGTGGCCCTGTGTGAGTGCTGACTCTTGTTTCCTTATTAGTCTTTCTAGTCGTTCTTCCCCTGGTTTGGGTTTCAGGTGGTTGTCCCACATGCATATACTGATTAGTACTCACCTGAAGACTCAACTCGGGGGGACTAGGTAAGGATCTCAGGATTTCTCTGTGGAGCAGTCTCCTCTTGGTCCTCTGCCCTGTGAATGTGTGCTGCCTTGGCTCTCCGGGACTCCTGTCTCTGTCTTCTGAACTGAGACTGCCAGTGTCCCTGCCTGGGTTCCTTCTCCCTGTACCAGGGCTTAGAAATTCCATTCAGTAAGCTGGAGCAGTCATAGGGCTTGTGTTGTGTTTTTCAGGGGTCACTCTGTTTTGTTGCCTGATAATCACTCAGTGTCTTGCAAACCTTTGTTTCATGTGTTTTGTCCTTGTTTATTTGTTTTGGGCAAGAGTATAAATCCAAATCCTTGTTAACTCCATCTTGACCACCAGTGGTAATTAGAGTGTGGGCTCTCTTGGTTTTTTGAAAAAGACTTTTACCATGTAGTGGGAACCCCAAACTGGTATCCTTAATAACTGTTAATTCTAGTGGCAATAGAACCTCTTTTAGTATCTATATAGTACACCTAATGGGTGCCTCACACTGATCCTGATTGAGCCATGTGTTCACCAGTGGATTGATCCTATGACCTAGAAAATGGTGCATATTTCAGTTGGTCGGTCTCCTGGGTCATATGCTTCTCCCCATTCATTTTTGAGATGGAGCACTAGTCCCAGTTCTGCCATTGCTGTGTGGAGTAGGGACATGGTGGCACCAAAAGGAGGGGATGCTCGGCAGATGAACAATAGGGAATTTCTGTATATGTGAAAGAGAATGAGGTAATGTCAAAGAAAAGTAAAACTTTGTATTGTAATTGGGTTCAGAAAACTCTCTGAGATACCTTTTAATTTGAGCATCATTCAAATAACCTGAGCAATGAGATCTGAATAAATTCATTTTTCAACCAATTGACATTATACTAGGTTTTGCAGAGTTTAGGGAAAAGGACCCAGGAAAAGATAAGGAAGGTGGGAGGCTGGGGAGCCGGGGGATGGGCAAGATTAAAAAAAAAGTGTTTTTTATAAATTTAGCAGGTATGGTTTATAATCTATCATGTATCTTATGCTGTGATTGCTTTTTTAATGTAATTACCTAAATTTTGAAGTTGAAATAGTTCTGGGTGATAGGATGTTGGTCTTGTGGCGTATCTGAGAGATTTATCTTCATATGCCTTTTGAGGAAAAGCAAAGTTTGAGCAAATGTAATCTGATTGAGATCTGAGTCTAAGTAGTCTGGCTAAAAAACAGTGCTTCGGAACTTGGGATGGTGTGCAGGAGCAGGATTACATATGTACCGAACCTGCATAAACAAACGTCCCCGAAGTTGTTTCTGGCTTTTTTTTAGTGAAAAGCTCATCTTTGCTAAAAGGGTTACTTATTTTTGATTTAGTAGTTTCTCTTAGAATGAGAATATTCTTTGTAAAATCTGTAGGAAGGAGGAAAAAGCTCTGGACCTGGAGTCATAAGGTCAGGATTCTTTGGTTTGCCTCTAAATAAGTAGGACATTAGGCCAATTTCTAGCCTCTTTCATGGGTAAGTCAATTCACAAGTGGAGATACTGTGCCTACAATGGGAGTTTAGTTTGTGAGTAGCTAGAAGAGGGGGTGGTTGAGTTAACTAACTTCAGGCTTGGTAATATTAGCTTTCTAGGTTAAAATGTTCATCCTTGAGATAGATTTCCTAAAAAGCGTAAATGGGGCCAGCCAGGATGTGGTTCTGTAGCATCCAAAACAAAACAAAATCCCTGATCATTGGAACTGAGTAAATCTGTGGTTTTCGGACCTTTTCTTAAAGCCAAGAAATACATTTAGAGATAAAATAATTAAAAGCTGATTAAGAGCAAACTGAATGGAAGATCTAGCCTAGATGTACCCCTTATCTGACCATATCCTTCGGAGGGGTTGGAAAATGAATGTATTAGCTGATTGTTCCTTTCAGCTCTAAAATTTCTTTGATTTTCAAAGTGTAGGGAATACAGTGACTTAGAGACTATTACTGCCTTAAAATATTTTGAAAAAATTAAGTTACTTATTTTTAATGAAATTTTTTGTACTTTATTTGGCATAAAATAATATATTTCATTCTTTACTAGTAAAATATAATAAAGGTTGAATTATTTTCTTTGGGGTACAGAAATCTCTTAAGCAAAAATACTGATCTCTAGTTAAAATTATTATAAATACTATTCATAAGTTCACTTCAGCTCATTTAGGTAATTTTATTTCCTCATAGGTACTAACATTTTTAAAAATTTTTCATTGATAGGATCCTATCTAACATTTTAAGTAATTAGTTTGCAAGCAAAATATTTTTCCTTATCTATTTTCTTTAACTTAAGCATATTTTTGAGAAAAAATTAAATTTATCTTTTGGAACAGGGTCATTATCGTTATTGTGCTGCTCTTTCTATGCTGGGGGAATATGACTGGGCCCTGCAAGCAAACATAAAAGCTCAAAAACTCTGTAAAAATGACCCTGAGGGAATCAAGGATCTAATTCAGCAGCATGTAAAGTTACAAAAACAAATAGAAGACCTGCAAGGTATTTCACCTAAGATTCTTTGGTTACAGTCGAATTCCCTTTAAGACTTTTGAAGGTGGGTTTCTTGGATTAATGGAGGACCGTAAATCAACTCTCAGGTGATTTGTGCTTATTTTGTTACGTTATCTTGGTCAAGTCACTGAAGTTTTCCATTTCTGTCTGTGTTGAAGTATGTTAGTGTTATATTCCACTAGGTAATTATAAATGATTTGAATTTTTTATTTGAAATAACAAATTATTATTTATTCTTCTGTAGTAAAATATGCCACCTTGAGATTTTAGGTAAAGTGAAGACTTTTGAAACAAAATTATTTAAAAGTTTTTCCTCCGTTATGGTTATTTCTTAAAGAAAAGACCCTGCAGTAGAATTGTTTGATGTTTTTGCACCAAGTGTGTGGCTCATTCTATAGCATGCGGAACATTTTTGCATATATACATCTGTATGTGGGTATGTACACATATATCACAAATCAGGTGTGTGGGCTAGGAATTCTAGATTTTCATTCTCTTGTTTTCTCTCCTAAGTATTTTGCTTTCTCCAATGCCTGAAATTCCCTTACTCTATACTTTTAGTGTATAGGTCTTTCCTCTTTTATCTTTTTGGGTATTTAGTGTCTTAGGGAGCTGAGCTGAGCTGTTATTATCCAATGTAACATGATTATAAGATTGTGAGCTCCTTGAAGACAGGTACCATCTCTGATTCAGATTTATATACTCCTGCATCTAGTCGATGATCACGTGTAATGGTATGTCAAATAACGCTGTGTAACATTTTGCTGACGCCATCCTAAAACTCAGAACATCTGAAAATATAAAATTATTAAGGTTTATTTTTCAGTTCTGTAAATTTGATGTTCTTACTGTCAGCTTAAGGGGTATTTGAAAATCTCTTCAAAGTATGTGTTGCCAGTCCACTGATTACTATGCATGTGTGTGATTGATTTTTATAGGTCGAACACCAACTAGAAATCCAATTAAAGCCTTTTATGAAAGCAGGTGAGTTAATTCCAATCAGATCAGTAGCTGTTACTTGGGATGGTTTTGCCCTGTAGATTTAAGAATCACTCTATCTGATGCTTTGTGGCTAATAACAACCACAGTAAAGTTGGTGAGGGAAGAAAGAGGGGTTTGTGTCTCAGATCAGGTGACCTGTGAATTGTCAGATTTGTTTTGCCAACTGTTTTACTGAAACATTTCTATGCATATTTGTGGGAGCTCAGTAGCCTAAGCCTTGGGAAAAGGTGGGTGAAGTGTTAAGTGGATGTCACTGTGCTTGGGTGGGAGCGGTTTTTACATTGAGGGTCCTGGCAGAGAGCAGGGACACAGTCTGTACCTTTAACCCTTAGCCTCTGTCCTGGAAACATCTGCCACCAGCCTCCCAGTATCTTGTTAAGGACTAGGACACTTTCTGTTAGAAATAGACAACAGACAGATTCGAATATACTCACAAGGAAACAAATAACAGCCAGGGTTCTACATTTATTACTTGGCACTAAAAATAGATATTTTCCCCACATGCTTTAGATGCCCAAGATATTGAAGCTGTTAAATTTAAGACTGGGAGAATTACTTATTTTAATATTAGAAATCAGAATACATATTGAACTGTTCTTAATCTATTTTGAGTTTTTACTATGAAATTTAAAGCAATATTTGTGTATAAAGCCCAATCTCAGAGGTGATCCTTTTTAAAAACAGTATGACCCTGCTTTCAAGGAAGAAAAGTGGTATTTGCTGGAACCTATTTATTTGAAGGATAACTTTTTAAAAATGCATGCTAATCAGTAGAAATAAAATTATTATTTCTCGTATTTCCTCTCAGGGCCTACATACCCAGTTTATCAGCACCTGCATTTAGTACTTCACTTAACTTTGTGGAAACCGAAAAAGATTCCAGAAAATCTAACCACGAAATGGCAAACGGTGGTAATCAGAATCTAAAGGTAGGTTCAGTTAAAAGCTAAAATTAAAATGGTTTCAAGTATAGGTAGTCTCATGTTTTCACAGTAGTAGTCTGGTGAGAACGAAATTAAGTATTTTGATGGTATGAATTCCTTTTTGCCTCTAATATGAAGAGAGTGAGTCTTTTCTTTTTAATATTCTAACTATCTCCTTCAACTATGAATATTTCAGTATGACAGTTTCTTTTGAGATCACATTTGTGTGTTTTCAAAATATTTTTTTTCTAAATTTCATTTTACTACTTGGGTAATTCTCTTAGTATGCTTTTCCTGCTTTACATGTCTCTCAGTCAAACAGCCACTTGGGAATGAGTGACAGTGGGGTCTAGTGGCCTTGTCATCCCATTCCTTATAGTGCTTTCAATTTTTCTTCTCCCTTTTCCCTTTTGCAATCTCTTAGCTACCTGGCACCACACTTGCCCATCCGATTTGTGTTATGTTGGGCCTGGGAGGCACACCCTTCCCATCTCTGCCCAAGGCATTTCTGCAGCCTTTGTTGCTTTTCCCAGCAGTGGTCCCCAGCCTTGACTCCCTGCTGAGCTTACCAGCACCCAGGCCTCATGGTTTCTGAGGACCCCTCTAAGCCTTTTAGCCTGGCTCTGTGATTGGTATCCCAAATGACCTGAATCTGAGTTTTCCTCTGAACGGCAGTGTGCTAAAAACTTGGCATTATCACCAAGTCTATGTTAATACTTCTTTCTAGGATTTGCGAGGGAAAAAGGAAGTGGTGTTTTGGAGTATGTGGCTAGTAGGCATTAAGGGAACTTTTCCAGCTCACTGTGTAGTCCTTTTATTGTTAATAAAAGTCTGAGAGGCTGTATTCAGTTAGAGGAGCATAAGGAAAGATGCGATAATATTTATTCAGTATACTTATTGAACAATAGACCTGTCAGGCATTATGCCAAGTGTTGGAAGTCAAATTATCATTAGAGAATTTGTCATATTAGAATCTCTTATCATTAGTTATCATTTTGTTTTTTTATTCATTTAGGCCTAATTACCAGCTGGTTATTTTAGGCTCTTGGGTAAATTCTGTTCTATTCTTTTTTATTATTTAGTTATTGAATTCTTTATGGCTTTATTTTTTTGAAAATCTCACAAATTTTGTTTTCATGGGTAGGTGGTAGATGAAGCTTTGAAGGTAGATGATTGTGACTGTCATCCTGAATTTCTACCACCATCAGGTAAGATTCTGCCATCATCAGGTAGGATTGTTTGCTGAATTAATACAGCATTCCTAAAACTGCAGCCCCAGCATTTGCATGAGTCTTGCATACATTTGCTGTTACTTTCCTTTTACTTCATAATGCTTCTGTGTTAAGAAAACACTGAATACTTATTTGAAATCAACACTTAGTCTTTTCATATTGTTTAATAAATTTAATTTTAGAAATTCAAGTAAATGGAATAGAAAGGAAGGACAAAAACTCTTTGTCTGCTACCTAATTTCCATGAGGCCAGTGTTTTTCACCTTCAGTTTTATTAAAGCCCCTGACTCAGGAGGCTATTGAGACAGAGTTTTTCCCGGTTTGCCTCCTCCTCCTACAGGTACTGTTCATGTATGTCCTGTATGTACATCTCTGTTTTATATATTAAAAATTCAGATTATTTTTTCATCCTCTTAAACTAACTTTCACCCTTTTCAGGGTGGTTTTCAGAATGGATGCTTTAGGCCAATACTAGTTTAACTGGTACATGCTCAGTGTGTATGTTTATTTCTGCATCTAATAAATACGCAGACACACACAGCAGGACTTCTTTTACTTGGCATCATTGGGAAATAAAGGGTCCAGAGAAGTGAACCTTCATCTTCCATTTATTTCTCAGTCTCCCTTTTTTTTTTAAGATTTTATTTATTTATTTGACAGGAGGAGAGAGATCACAAGTAGGCGGAGAGGCAGGCAGAGAGAGGGGGAAACAGACTCCCCGCTGAGCAGAGAGCCCAATTGCGGGTCTGGATCCCACGACCCCGATCATGACCTGAGCCGAAGGCAGAGGCTTAACCCACTGAGCCACCCAGGCACACCTCTCAGTCTCCCTTTATATGACCAGATTTTGTTGTAAATCATTCTAAAGCAGATTATATGCTTCCCTGCCTTTTATAACAGAGTTTAAGAAAAATACAGATTTTGTTGACTCAACGTTGCTGTTAGATGCAAATTTTTTTTTTTTAAGATTTTATTTATTTATTTGACAGACAGAGATCACAAGTAGGCAGAGAGGCAAGCAGAGAGAGAGAGAGGAAGGGAAGCAGGCTCCCCGCTGAGCGGAGAGCCCGATGCGGGGCTTGATCTCAGGACCCTGGGATCATGACCTGAGCTGAAGGCAGAGGCTTTAACCCACTGAGCCACCCAGGTGCCCCTAGATGCAAATTTTTTGTCTGAAGCTTTCAGAGGTTATGGGGATGAGATTGCTGACCTGATAGTGATCTTGTTGGTGCTCTCTTTTCCTTTTTCTTGTTGGCTGGTTTGTTTTCAGTGTTTCTGCTTCTGGCAGCCATTTCTGTCTTTTCCTTCCCTCAGTTCTGTCTCTTCTCAGGCTTCAGTGCCACATACCCAGCTGTTTACCACTGGCCCTTCCCGTTTGGTTAGCACATTAGAAAATTACAAAGAGGGAGACTCAGGTGATTGTCTTATCTGATGTAAGTCTAATAGCACATGAAAAATCCTTGAGGATAAAACTTTTCTTTTGGAAAAATCTTTTTAATTTATTGATATTTCTTGGACGGTTATTATCAGATAGCACATTTAATTTAATGTTTTAAATACCACCTACACTTCAGCATCTGGATTTAGTCAAAGAAATTGAGGTCCCAGGGTTAGGGCTGTGTAGTTTTGCCTGAAATCAGAAGGAATCAAATTAGAACTCTCCTGCCTTTCTGGAAGCCTCTTTTGTGTTCTGAGGCCATCCAAACCCGCTTGGCTCTGATCCCCTTCTTAATCCATAGGTTCTGACTCGCCTCTGCTATCTCTTCCCAAAGCTTCCATCAAAAAAACCCTGTCCCTATTGCTGTGCTTTCTTCTACATACCTTTGTGCATGGCCCTCCCCACTCCAAAGTAGGCAGTGGTCCTTGCTCTTGCCAGTGGGACAAAGGCTGGGCTCACAGAGCTGGAGTATCAGAAGCAAAGGACCCATGAGCACTCGCTCCAGTTGGCCTTCACTGCCCCTTTCTAACTTTCTTTTCTTACCCAGCTTACCAGATCACACAGGCTTAGTACTTAATGTTTCTTAAAGTGAATGTCATTCTTGGGTTTGGTCCATCCCATCTAAATCCTACTTGTTTGTTTCTCTCTCTTTCTCTCTCAAACTTTTATTTATTTGAGAGCAAGTATGAGTGGAAGAAGGGGCAGAGGGAAAGGGACAAGCAAACCCCTCGCTGAGCACAGAGCCCACTGTGGGGCTCCATCCCAGAACCCCAGAATTATGACCTGAGCCAAAATCAGATGCTTAACTGACTGAGCCACGCAGGTGCCCCAAATCCTACTTGTTCCTTAAAGCTAAATACAAATGCTGTATCCCCACTAAGGTTTTTCCTGGCCGTTGGACCTTAAGTGATGTCCACCTCTGTGAGTTGTAAGAGCAGTTAATATGGAATTCATACGTCAGTAACAACGTGTTGTCTTCTCGTCTTCCTAAAGGTGATTGTTGCGTAATTCCTGGTGACTGCCTTTTCTTCCCATCTGATTATAAAAACCTCAGGACAGGAACTGTGGCCTGTATCTTTCTATATCTACTTTAGGCCTAAGTAATATGTGATTAATGTTCACAATACTTTTATAGCATACGTAGACAAACATCATTGTGTCTGGTTTTTCACCTGTTTGTACTAATTACACTCACATAGAATATTGCTTCCTTTGCTGCTTATTCCAATGTACATATTTTTAATTAATTTACTTTCAGGCTTGTTGATTTTTATGAACAGATTTCAGGAACAAATACTTTGTATTCACAGGTCAGCCTCCAAAATATAAAGGAAAACAAAAATCTCGAAACAATGAATTGGAGAAGTTCAGGTATGTTTTTTATCTGTGTGGTTTTTTTCCCCCCTTTCAAATATCAAAGGCATATCTTTAGGAGAGTGTTGTTTTTGGCTAAAGGATTATTAATCCTGGGTGTTAGTAAATGTCTCGAAAGCATGGAATATGAGATATAGCAGTGTTAATTCTTAAAAATCCCAAAATATATTCCCATACAAAGAAAAAATATTCAGAAAAGTATAAAGTGAGAGTCACATCTTCTCCTTGCTCACCTTAAAATTTCACCTTTCCCACAATTGCTTCTCTGGTGGCTTCCTTTAGGGATTCTGTGTTAATGAGTTCGTGGCCACAGGGAAGCAGGCATGGGTATGTGTATATTTAGGGGCCCTTCTGGGTAGTTTTCATTAAAGGAACATGCTCACTAATGAAGCGACAACTTAGAAAGTTAGTTCTAACAAACACCCCCGACCACCAAAATTAACAGTAGGACGGACCTCTTGCCACCCATCTTTATAATTAACCCCTCTGTTGCCTACCAGCTATATATTGATTGCAAAGTGAAACTGTAAATCTTACAGTGAATATAAAAGTTCATGAGGTCAAGGAAAGTGATGCTGGAGACCCTGCAAAACCATTTCTGCCACAGTTAGACCAGCTGTCAGCTTTCTTTTCTTTCTCCTGATTAGGTGCTTCAGGGAGAAGGATTTTAATATCAAAGCACTAAGAGAAACTAGTAAAACTCCATCTTCAGAAAATGACTGGTTTTTGATGTTGCTACAAAAGTTTTAATTTAAAGCAAGGGCTTAGATACTATGTTCCTTTATTCTGTAGAAAAATCCCGAGTCTTCCCTTCCCCTGTTAAACCTCAAAATAAACCAAAAACATACAGTGCTACTCTTTGAATGCATAGTTATAGTTTTAAACTGTTCTGCTAAAGAAAAATTTATTTTCCAATGTTTTGTTTTTGTTTTCAAATTGAGGTCTTCTTATTTGATTATGTCTACTTCATGGAGATCAACATCCTTAATTTTCATGGCTACAGGATAATTCATAGTATAGGTGTATATTTGAAGAAGAAATTTCTAGAGTGGAATTGCTCTGTCAAAGAGGATGTGTGGTTTTAACTTTGCTAGATACTGTCACATTGTCCTCCCAGAAAGTGAGCACATTTCACACTCTTACTGAGCTGTGGGGGAGTGTGTTGTAATAAAAAATGTGTGTATATATTTGGTCTCTGTCCTCAGTTCTTGTCACAGAGCACTTAAAACCCTTGGAACTCTCAGAGTGGAAAGAATATCTTTTGTTCTTCATAATGAGGTTCTTTCTACTTTACTTATACTAATGAGGTGACTCAAGGCTGGTCCCCTACCTTCAGGATTGGCGTGGTTGGTCACCAGAAAGACTAAGTGTGTGATTGGAGGGTTGGAACTCTCAGCCCCACCCCCTGATCTCCAAGAAGGGGAAGGAGCCTGGAAGTTGAGTTTGGTCACCAATGACTAGTAATGATTATTCATGCTTATGTGATGAAACCTTGATAGAAGAAACCTCTGAACTATGGGGTCAGGGGAGCTTCTTGGTTGCTGAGTACATGGAGATGCTGGGAAGGTGGGGCACTCAGGGGCAGCATGAAAGCTTTGCAGCATTCCCCTCCTTCATGCCTTCCTGTGCTTCTCTTCCATTGGGCTGCTGTGAATTATATCCTTTATAATAAGCTAGTAATAATAAGTAGAGCACTTTCCTGAGTTCGGTGAGTCATTCTAAGAAGTTGTTGAACCTGAGGGAGGGTCACAGGAGCCTCTGAGTTTGTCGTCCACCAGGCAGTAGTGTGGGTAGCCTGAGCACCTCATTGTGGCCGACAGTAGGGGTAAGGGCATAATGCCTGAAGTGGGGTCAGCCTTGTGGGACTGGGGCTTTAACCTGTACGGCCTATGTTAGCTCCAGAGTTGGTGTCAAAATGGAATTGAGTTGTTGGACACTGGGTATTGGAGAATTGATGTAGAGAATAGCAACTATTTGATGTCAGAAAACACCACCTAGCGTACCTGAACCTTCCTTACCCTCACCAGCATTGGAAGTCAGACTTTCTGAAACAGTTGTATCTTACTAGATTTTCATATGAGGTGGTGCATCTTTGCAATGTTTACTGGGCACATTTCTTGTTTCAAGGCTATGTTATGACTACATTTATAATAACTTTTGATGATCAGCATAAATCCCCCCAATTTCTTTTTTTTTTTTTTTTAAGTTCGTCCATACCATCTTTATAATAAATTCATTTGGCCCCCCTCATCTCTAATTTTATAGGGATTTTTATTGAGATTTCATTGTATTTAGAGAGTGGTTTGGGGGAGAATCAGCTTCTTGGTAATATTTCAGTGTAGGCACTAGTGACTCTCCATTTATTCAGTGTTTAAAATGACCTTCACATGGAGATTAAAAGTGCAGCATAGGGAATATAGTCAACAATATTGTAATAATGTTGTGTGGTGACAGGTGGTGACTGCACTTCCTGTGGTGAACTTTGTGTGATGTATAGCATTGTTTAGTTACTGTGTTGTGTGCCTAAAACTAATGTAACATTTTATGTCAACTATACTACAGTTTTTAAAAAATGGCCTTCAGTAAATATATTCTTTATATAAGCAAGACTGTTTTATTTTAAAATAACTCAACACTTTTCTTTATTAGTTCTAGCTCACAGGGTAGTTTACCAGTAGATTTGAAGAACATCTTGGAAAAACAGTTTTCTAAATCTTCCAGAGCTGCGCACCAGGTAAAGGAAAAGGCCTATTTCTAATGAAAAAGCAAAGTCTTTGAATAAAACATTTTTCTTATAAATTAAGTCTTACCATGTACATCTCTAAGATTTATTTTTTTATAGTTTAAGTTATGGACATATGATTGTATATATAACTGCTAATAAACCAAACTATCACTAATTTAGATATTAACTTGATAATCCCTTTTTTTTTAACTTGATAATCACTTTAACCAGAAATTTAACTAATGCTTGATACTGCAGAATTGTTTGCTTCCCAGGGATTCAAAGATGAAGGAATTCTTTGCTTTCCAGTTTTAACTTTTAGGATCAATACTTTAAGGGGCACCTGGCTGGCTCACTTGGTAGAGCATGTGACTGTTGATCTCTGAGTTATGAGTTCAAGACTCATGTTGTGTGTGTAGCTTACTTAAAATAAAAACTTAAAAAATAGATAAGTACTTTAAGAAGATTTAAATTATTTTAAAAGGTCCAAGGACTTGCAGTTTTATTACACCTACCTTAAAGCTGTTAAAGAGCAAACTTTTTGTTCTTTGAATGATTTAACAGTAATCAGATAACTTTGTGTATAAAATTCTTTCTGTGGTGTTTAGGAAGTAATTAAAAAGTATACATTAAGGGGGAAAAGATAAATGGGAAGAGCACAGAGGACTTTTAGGACAGTGAAAATTCTCTGTATAATTTTATAATGGTAGATAGATGTCCTTATACATTTATCTAAACCAGTAGAATGTATGGCACCAAGAGTATATCTGATATTAAACTATAGACTTTGAGTAATTAGGGTGTATCCATGTAGTTCATCTTTGGTAAGAAATATACCGTTCTGGGTTAAAGAAGATGTAAACGTGTATACACACACACACACACATGCGCGCGCGCGCGTGCACACATGCACACACAGTGGAGTATTACTCAGCCATAAAAAAGAATAAACTGTTGCCATTCTTAACAACATGGATGGACCTAGGGAGTATTTTGCTAAGTGAAATAAGTTAGAGAAAGACAAATACCATGAGATTTCACTTATATGTGGACTCTGAAAAACAAAGCAAATGAACAAACACAAAAACAGCTAGTCTTATAAATACAGAGAACACACTGGTGGTTGCCAGTGTGGAGGGAGAGGGAGAGAATGAAAGGGGAATGGGTGAAATACATGAAGGGGATGGAGAAGTTCAAACTTCCAGTTATGCAATAAATAACAACGGGGTGAAAAGTGCAGCATAGAGAACATAGTCAATAATATTGTAATAACTCTGGCTGATGACAGATGGTAATTGTGCTTACTGTGGTGGACACTGCATAATGTTTAGCATTGTTGAATCACTATATTGTATACCTGAAATTAGTATAACATTGTATGTTAGCTATACCTCAATAAAAAATGTAGATATGTAGAATATACCATTCTGATGAGTGACATCGATAGTGGAGTATACATGGGAGGAGGCAAAGGGTATATGGGAATTTCTGTACCTCCTTCTCAATTTTGTTGTAAACCTAAAACTAAGAGAAAAATGCAAGGGATACAGCTAAAGGATTACTTTGAAGGAAATTGATCAAGCTAAATGTATGTATTAAAAGAACAAAAACTTTTAAATTAATGAAATGTTTATCTCAGGAGCTAGAAAAAAAGAAAAACAGGAAATAAACCCAAAGAAAGTAGAAGGAAGGAAATAATAAAGATCAAAGTAGGAAATAATGAACTGGAAACAAATGTATAAGGAAGAATCCACAGAGCTAATAGTTGATTCTTTGCCAGTATTAATAAAATTTACACACTGGTGTGGCAACTGATTAAGAAAGAAAGAAAAGAAAACATCATGAAACAATTTGAAGAATGAACAAGGAAGGGTGCATTACTATAGATTCTTGAGTATTACAAATACATCAAAATACTATTATGAACAATATCATACCAAGAAATTTGAAAAAAAAAATATGGATGAAATGGACAAATACCTAGAAAAATCCAACTTATAAAAACTGATTCAAGAAGACCTTGAAACCTTGATGAAATCCAGAATTTACAGAACCGTGGCTGGTCACTATTCTAGTCATTGAACACTTGTAGACCACGTAGTGGTAAGTGGAAGGTTGTCTTTTGTGGGTGAACATGATTCATAGGAGTCTGCTTTGACAATTAATCCTTTATGTAAACAGTTCTGTTCTTTCTAAAATAGAATGTTGGATTTAAATTTCACTCCAAAAAATTTCTGTTAGCATATGGAATACAGTACTTGTTTTAATATGGGGGTCATTTTTAAAATTCAGTTAACTATTTTAGGTATATATGACAATTATCTTACAGAGGACTGTAGGAATGAAGCATGTTTCAAGCAGTTTATGAAAACAGATTTCTAATCAGTTGCATAAAAGCATCTTTAGAATTTCTGACATTTGCGGATTTAAAAATTATGCCTTTTTACATTGATTTTATGGACTCTCAAAACTGTGAAGGACTTAAATAGAAAAGACAACCTGGGAAGATCAGAGGTGATTTAGTGAGTATGGTAGTCATTTTTGAGCTTTCCCTTGTTCATTTAACACACTTTTGGTTAGGCACTGCGACCCAGCCTACTCTGATGGAGCTTTTAGTACTCCATGATAGTTTTTTGTATTATACTCAGAAAAATAATTTTTTTTAAGATTTATTTTTGTTTATTTTAGAGAGCACACCTGTGCCTTCGAGTGGGGGGAGGGACAGAGGAAGAGGGAGAGAGGGTCCCAGAGAGACTCCATGCTGAGCACAGGGCCCGACATGGGGCTCAATCTCATGACCCATGAGATCACAACCTGAGTGGAAGCCAAGAGTTGGATGCCCAGCTGACTGAGCCACCCAGGCGTCCCTGAGAGAAATAATTTTTTTTTAATTTTAATTTTTTATTTTTTTATAAACATATAATGTATTTTTATCCCCAGGGGTACAGGTCTGTGAAGCGCCAGGTTTACACACTTCACAGCACTCACCATAGCACATACCCTTCCCAGTGTCCATAACCCCATCCCCCTTTCCCAACCCCCCTCCCCCCAGCAAACCTCAGTTTGTTTTGTGAGATTAAGAGTCACTTATGGTTTGTCTCCCTCCCAATCCCATCTTGTTTCATTTATTCTTCTCCTACCCCCTTAACCCCCCATGTTGCAGAGAGAAATAATTCTTTTTTTAATTTGAGAGAAATAATTTTTGATGAAAATAGGAGGTTATAGGTCTCTCTTTTCTAGAATGTGAAAGATTAAAATGGAATCAGTTCATTTAAGGATAGCACATTGTCATCTATAACTTTCAAAATTCATGTCTTAACATAAATACAGGTACTCTTGAGCTTTTTAAATATTCTAAGAAATTCCAAGTTTATGTGAGAGCTGCTCTTTTCTGTGTGTATTCTGGGGGAAAGGTCTCCTAAACTTTGAGTTACTGGATGAAAACTAGTAGACAGCTTTTGTTAATTGTGACCAAACTGCTCTTCCATTTGTGCTTTGTACAACGGTGCTTCCTTTTGGATCTTTACTGTTAGGAACAGTGAGGAATATCACATGCATATTTGCATTTTATGCTTTCCTGAATGGTGAATCCATGTAAGTCAAGGAGTTAGGAAATCTAGGCTTAATGTGTAGTCTGTCTAGTTTTTATGGAATTTTGCGACTGATAGCTGTTGCCATGTAACTAAAACTTGACTTCAGATTGTAATGCATGTCACATATATACCCAGAGATAAAGTTTTTTTCTCACTTAGCACTTTCGTTTTTGTTTTTTATTTCTTATGCTCTTCTCTTTACATTTATCTTTCCTGATAATTTTTTTTTTTTATTGAGTTCTATTCAAGTACATGTTGGGCAGAAGTAGAACCAAGGATTGAAATGTCCTTTCTTGCTGAGAATTAAGGTTTATTCCAGAGCACGAGGGTAGGTGTTAAAATCTGATTGTGAACAGTAAATTGCTTGTTCTTATTTATCTAATTCTCGTCAGCCAAACAGTTACTTAAATGGTGGCTGGTATTCTCTGTGCTGTTTGTGCTATTAGAACTTCTGAATGCTGTCTTTTCCATCTGGAAAAGTGAGCAAGTCATAGAACCATGCAGGTAAAATGAAGTACCCTTTCTTGTCATGAGTAGCAGCAGTAGGAATGTTGGAAATAAAATGGTGAAGCAGGACCTTACAGTTTTCGCTGGAAAAGTGCCATGTAGAGAGGGGAGTATAACACATGAAGGGCAGCTTACTTGCTTACATATTTTACTTCTTACATATTTTTACTTACATATTTTACAATCAGTTATAAAATGTAACCGCCCTGTGATGAACTTTGCATCTTGAGTTTTTGGCTAAACACACATAGCTAGCTCTGGATTACCTAATAGAATTTTTTTTTTTTTTTTTTTTTTTTGGCAGGATTTTGCTAATATAATGAAAATGCTGAGAAGCTTAATCCAGGATGGTTACACGGCTTTGTTGGAGCAGCGTTGCCGCAGTGCTGCACAGGCCTTCACGGAGTTGCTCAACGGTTTAGATCCTCAAAAAATAAAGGTAAAATTGTAGTCTTTCACTTTGTATCTCAATGCAGGTGCATTTCAGGTGAATGCAGAAGAGAACCACGGCTTTAACTTCATTATGTTAACGTACCTTAGACCTACCTGAGATTAGCGGAATCTGCTCCGGGTGGTGAGAAGCAGCTAACGCTGTGATTCAGTCTTTGTGGTTGCACTCAATATACGACCAGGGTTAGACTCTCTCCTTGCTCTCTACTTGGTGTTCATTAGAATGTTTGACAGCTTCTATAGAAGTACTGGACCAAGGTTTCGGACTTGCATTAATCACATCTTTTCATTTAGAAAGAATTAGCTAGGTAAATAATTCATGCAGGATTGTAAGCAAATGTCTTAATCTGTCATAGTACCCACTCATGTGCAAAAGAATATGGCGACTCAGTTATTCTAGTTTGCTCTGAACCACCCCTTCAAGGAACTCTGAGACAGTGGTTCTGTGTTTTAAATACTTGATTTTAGTATAACTGCATATCTTTATAAAATATATTTTCTAATTTTGTTTGGCCTTTGTCCTGGTTATAGTGATTAGAGAGATTTCATACCCGTTTTGTTTCTCTGTTGTGGCTAACAGGTTGGTTTGATGCAGGTTGGGCAAAATTATGTTCAGATTTTTAACTGGAGCGTTTTTATTGACAGCAGTTGAACCTGGCCATGATTAACTATGTCTTAGTAGTCTACGGACTTGCTGTTTCTCTCCTTGGAATAGGACAGCCTGAGGTAAGATTTATAACAGAGATAATAGTAAAAATATGCCATTAATTTTAGAAGATAATGTAAAAAACAGTTTTGCCTCTTTGGCTTATTTTTTTTCTGATAATTTCTTCTGAAATACCTGTTTAATTTGTGTTGTTTTTTTTTGTTTTGTTTTGTTTTTTTTATTTGTCAAAGAGAGAGCGTGAGCACAGGCAGACAGAATGGCAGGCAGAGGCAGAGGGAGAAGCGGGCTCCCCGCCGAGCAAGGAGCCCAATGTGGGACTAAATCCCAGGACGCTGGGATCATGACCTGGGCCAAAGTCAGCTGCTTAACCAACTGAGCCACCCAGGCGTCCCTGTGTTGTTTTTATTGAAGAAAAAATATGATCCAATTAGAAAAAAGCTATACCAGACAACCAGTAGGAGTTTTTTTACTTTTATAAAAAGTAAATCTGTATCATCACAGATTTAAGAGAACACACTGAGTGAGAGACAAGTTGGAGAACATAACAAACATCGTGATAACCACTTACGTACAATTTGGAAAACATATGGGAAAAAAAGCATATATTGTTTATAACTATCTCTGCCTCTTGTAAAGGTGAAAAAAAACACGGGCTAGCCTAGTTTAAGATAATGGTTACATTTAGTGATGGAAGGAAGGAATGAGCCTGGGGAAATTAAGTAAGGAGTGTTCAACTTTGTGTGAAGATCTCTTAGTTCTGGGTGGTAGTATTTGCGTATTTATCTTCTGGAGTGCAGCCTTCCGGAACCATGTACAATCAGTGAATAGGTGTGAGCATACTCATGGTCCTTCAGTGCTCTCCTGGACGGTGTGCTTATCTGCACGGCACAGCATTATACAGCTGACCCTTGAACAACACTGGTTTGAACTGCATGGGTTTACTTACAGATGGATTAAAAAAAAATACATAGTAGAGTACCATGAATGTATTTGCTCTTTCTTATGATTTTCTTTTCTCTTCCTATATTAAAAGGTTACAGTATATAATATGCATATAAATTGTGTTAATCTTTATATTATTAATAAGGCTTCTAGTCAAGTAGGCTATTAGTAGTAAAATTTGGGGGGAATCAAAAGTTATACCTGTATTTTCCATTGCATGAGGCACCCCTACCCCCTGCATTGTTCCACTGTCAGCTATAACTCGTTTTCTGTGGTTTTTAGTTTTCAGTAAAAGTTAAAACTGCTCTAGAATTACCTTAGGTATAATACATCCTTTCTGCGAACTTGGCCTCCAAGCTTCCTTGGCTAAATGAAGGCTTAACCCTAACTGCTACCTAATAAGAATGAGGCCATCTTTTAGGTTCCATTCTGAAAGTGGTTTACAGTGTCTAAGGTTTATTCTCCTTCTTACATGCTTCTTTCCTTGTTCTTGATGTGGTAGTTGAATGTCTTCCATTAAGGCCTAATTCTGTTTTCTCATAGATTCTTTCTAATAGATTGTTGGAGACAGGACTTCATGATCTCCAATTCTCCTATTGTGGCAGTGTGATAATAAATATCTTAATAATGTTAATAATATCAAAATTGAAGAAATAGTTCACTACATTTGTGATTTACTTTGAAATAGTGAGACTGATTAAAACAACAGAACAGGTATGATAGAACTTGGACATTTAAAAGAATGCCCCCAAAGTAAGCAATGTATTTGCTCCAGCACAGCTGTTACTTAAAACATTTTTGGAATGCCTCCTTTAGAACTGACCTCAACAATTCTTATAAACTCTCATTTTGTAGTGACACTTCCTTTTTCACCCACATGGGGTTACCAGGACTGCCTTGAGCTATTTCTTCTGGACTTTTCCAAAACAGAATTCATTCAAAGCAATAGAAAGAAGTTTCTACTATTGACAATATTCAGAAGAATGTACTCTAAGTTTTGTAAAGTTTTTGCTAAAGCACTTTTTTAAAAAATAGGTCATTTATCTTTCTTATGCCACAAAACATTGTGGGTAGCATTATTGGAGTGCCTATATCCCAGGGAGCAGCACTTGCGAGGATATATGTCATGGTGTGTTTGCATCTAGTCAGTCTTTTTACTATGAATTCACACTTTTTAGTGTTAGCCAGCACAAACCAGGCCCTTTCTGTGTGTTAGTAAATGTTCATTTGGCTTGTTGTCTGGTGTGTTCCACACCAATTTTTGATTCTTAAGCCAGATCATTCTGGTTGTGTCTCTGTATATCCTGTGGTCAAAATTTGTATATTTGCTAAGAAAATAAAGAAAATAATGCAGAAGGTTTAATTTTGCCATAGAAATTTTTGAATACATAGTTATCTGTAATATTACACGAAAAGAATCAACCTTTAGATAAAATCTGTTCCAGTGTCTCTTTTGTAGTTTAAGTGATCGTTATTTTTATTGCTACTGAAGGAATTATCTGAAGCTGAAAACCAGTTTAAGAGGATGATTGAACATTATCCCAATGAGGGACTTGATTGCTTGGCCTACTGTGGAATTGGAAAAGTATATTTGAAAAAGAACAGGTTAGTAGAAACTATGCTCTTTTACACTCAGGGTGGATAACTCAGTTGAAGTCTAATGTGGAGGTCCCTTTTCTGGAATTATATTGTTATCTTCTCTGTGGCAAACTATTATCATCATGTTTGCTTAGAGGACCAGCATTTCTACATCAATACTAATTATTGAAGTATGGCCAATCAGTTCAGCTCCTAGTGCTTCCTTATTTTGAATCTTCTAAGAAAGTCAGGAACAAGACGATTTGACACAAAGGATTTTGTATTTTTTCTGTTAGTATATGTCATTTATAAATAGTGACTGAATTGATATAAACTAATGCTTTACAAGTCTGATTGTATAATTTTTTGGTTACCAAAATACCTGTTTCTCCCAAAAACCTGTATGAAGATGGTGTCTTTGAACAGATAGATACCTGTTCAAAGACATAATGAGTTAGAAATAAAAATCTCTTCTCAGAAATTCTTCTATAGTTGGAATCCCTACTCAAAGTTTAGTATGTAGTTGTTCTGCAAATGTTTCATGTCTTATCTTCCCAAATTGCTATATGACCCTTTGGGGATACGATTATGCATTGAGCTTTAAAAAAAAACTCCCCTGTTCACTGCTTGCTTGGGCAGCACATAGACTAAAATTGGAATAATAACAGATTAGCATGGCCCCTGTGCAAGGATGACACACAGATTTGTGAAGCGTTCAGTATTTTTGGCACGATGAAACTATCATTAACTGTAACAACGATAACAAAAAGAAAACCAAGAATCTCCCTGTTTCGGCACTTAACACCCAGTGTCCTGGTAGGTGTGTTAGATTACTTTATACAGAAGTAATTGTTGACTGATTGAATATCATTCATAGCTTTTAATCTTGAATTTTCATCTGTCCTTTTAGGGAAATTTTTTAAAAGATTTTTGTTTTTAAATAATCTCTACACTCAACCTGGGGCTCAAACTCACAACCCTGAGATCAAGAGTTACATGCTTTTCTGACTGAAACAGCCAGGTGCTCCTAAAGGAAATTTTATCAGACTCCTGGGACTCTTGGGAACCCAGTCTTGGAATGTGCCTAGAACTTCCTTTATAGATTTTTTTTTTAGAGATTAAAGAAAGTTCTTTTACTTCCTGAAGTTGCTGTGTGACCAGACTGAATTATACATGAATCAGGCAGAGGGAGAGGTAGTGAGGATTTGCAATCATCTGTATAGTAACAGCAAATGAAATTAATTTCAAAGTTTGGCATAACTTATTTAAGATACATGGTTTTAATGCAGTAGTCACATGTAATTATTCCTAAGATCTAGGAATATATCATAAGTGTGTAACATCATGGGAATTATGAAGAAGTCTTTGCCATTTTGAAAAGCATTTACATTTTAATTTCGAAATAAGATTGGGGTTCAGTGTCGAATACGTTGGTTTTTGCTGTTGTAATGTGCAGTTTCTGGTAAAGTCCTGCTGTTACCTGTCTTATGATTGATGGTCTAGCTTTTCTGCAGGTGAATTTTTCTTACCCATAGGCAAAAAAAGTTCTTAAATTGGAAAGTCATTTCAAGATTGAAGAAAGCAGGAAACCTTTCTTCTCTTCTTCTCTAGTCTGAGAGAATAATAAGGACTTGGTTAACTTTATAATCTAATGTGTTAATGTTCTTTTGTTGAATGGACTATGGGAATCTATTGACATTTTTTTAAAAACATGAATCAGAACTAAAACATTTCATGTAGTTAAAACAATTTGCATACACATTTGTTTTATTAAAATACTTTATTCTTTATGGCTGAAAAAATATGTCCAGCATATACAATCCCTTTAGATTTTTTTCAGAAGAGTGGTTTTTACTAAATAGATATCCTAATAGAGTTGAGTTAAAAAAAAAGAATTTATTTATGATTAATTAGTTGATGTGAAGGGTTGTCATTTCTCTATAGGAATCTAATTAGCTTAGTAAATGAAACAAATAAAAATCGAACAACCACATCACTCAATTTTCTGTTTTAGTTTTTGTAAACTTTTTTTTTTTAAGATTTTATTTATTTGACAGAATGAGAGAGAGTGCGAGCACAAGCAAGGGGAAGCTGCAGAGGGAGAGGAAAAAGCAGGCTCCCCACTGAGCTAGGAACTCAACGTGGGGTTCAATCCCAGGACCCTAGGATCATGACCTGAGTTGAAAGCAGATGCTTAACCAACTGAGCCACCCAGGTTTCCCAATAAATTACAAACTTAAAAGGACTAGTATGCACCTACCATAATAATGTCAGTGTCCAGGCAGATTTGTTGTTTAATTTATGTTACTTATATAGCAAACAATGAATAAATGCCTTTTTTTTTTAGTGTTTATTTTAATTCTAGTTAGTTAATATACAATGTTATATTCAGGTGTACAGTATAGTGAGTCAACATGCCTTTGTTTTTTTAAAGAAAATATAGGTTCCATTGAATATTTCTGAACAGTGATTTATCAAATGTATTCTTATTAGTAGACTTGAAATTCTGTAACTTTTATTGTGGGGAATGAAAATTCTTGTCACAGGTTTAATACCTTCTTTCTTCATAATTATGACTTTAGATATCTAGAAGCTCTCAATCATTTTGAGAAAGCAAGAACCTTGATTTGTCGTCTTCCTGGAGTGTTAACTTGGCCCACAAGTAATGTGATTATTGAAGAGACTCAGCCAGGGAAAATAAAGGTAACGATTTATTTATTCAGAGATCTTCTTACTAATTAAAAAGCCCATCTGCACTGATTGACTCAGGTATCAGAAGACAAAGAGGTAGGGCCTCTCTGGCCTCAGCATCCCCACATGTGTTTCCCCTTTAAAGACTATTGAGAATCACTGACATTTGTTAAATATTTCCTGTGTGCCAGTCTCACAGCTTCCATTCATCATACCTGTGAGTCTTTATAGCAATCCTACAAGGTGAGTACTATGATTATTCTCATTTTACTGAAGAGGAATATTAAGGATGTTAGGGATGTTAAGTGATGAGCTCAAGGTTAAACAGCTAGGAAGTAGTGGAGGTGGGACTTGAATCTCGGCATTCTGAATTAGGGCATTCATTATTAAGTAGCGTGACTTCCTGCTTACACTTAAAGGTATAGCATTGTTGTTTCATCATAGCGACAATAATTATTAAGATTGCACTTGAGGACTTGGAAAATATAAATTTGTTCTCATATCCAGAGACCTAGGATGCTTTGCTAGTTCTGGAAAGACTAAATTGTGTGTGGATTGACTAGAGTAGGCCTTTACTTGTGGGAAACACTGGCATGTATACAGAAATTGCTTTTGGCAAAAGCTTTTTAAAATAACCACAGGAGTCAACTCTTAAAACTCGATAGTTTTAGACAATTGAATTAAAAGTAGCCATTATATTGGAATTAAAAAAATAAAAAAATACATGAAAAAGTAGCCAAAGGATCTGAATAGACCTATATCTGTCAAGAATTTCTGCAAGTAGCCAGTAAACCTGTGAAAGATGTTGAGCAACATTAGCTATCAGAGAAATGCAAATTAAAACCTTAATGAGATACATCTTCACATACTGGGATGGCTAATCCAGAAGGCAGTCAGAAGTGTTGGTACATATCTCTGGATATGTCTCTGTATCAGAACCCCCATATATTGCTGGTGGACGTGTAAAATGGTCTGGCAGCTCCTCAATAGAGTAAAGACAGAGTTACCACATGACCCAGCAGTTCATTCCTACAATTGATACAGAGAAAGGAAGATATATGTTCTCACAAAAATGTGTCCATGAATGTTTATAGCAACACTTCAAAATTAAAACACTATTAAAAGGTGGGAACAGCTCACGTGTCTGTCAACCAATGAGTAGTTAAATAAAACCATTCATAAGCCATTCATAAAACCACACAGTGGCCTATCCGTACAACTGAATATTATTCGCCCGTAAAAAGTAAAGTACTGGTAAGTACTGCAGCATGGATGAACCTTGAAAACCTGCTAAGTAAAAGGAGCCAGACAAAAAGGCACGTATTGTAGGATTGTATTTACCTGAAATTTCCAGAACAGGCAGATCTGTATTTAGAGACAAAGTAGATTCGTGGTTGTCAGGGGCTTGGGGATTGGGGGGAAATGAGAAGGGACTGCTAATGGAGATGGAATTTTTTGCTGGGTGATAAAACCGTTTAAATTTAGACTGAGGCCGTGGTTGAACAACTCTGTGGATATACTGAAAACCACTGAACTATATACATTTTAAATGTGTAGATTGTGTGATATGTGAATTATATTTCAACAAAACTGTTAAAATAAAAAAATCACTGGATGTTCTCTTTACAGTAGATTGGGGTGGGTGGAGACAGAGGAACTCTTGAGAACAAAAAGCCAGCACTGGAGAGACAGCACTGAGCCTGATGCAGGGCTTGATCTCACAACCCTGAGATCATGATCTGAGCCAAAATCAAGAGTCAGGCACTTAACCAGCTGAACCACTCAGGTGCCCCATGTATCAACCTCCTTCTAAAAAGAAAAGCTAAGGGGCGCCTGGGTGGCTCAGTCAGTTGAGCAACTGCCTTTGGCTCAGGTCCAGATCCCAGGGTCCTGGGATAGAGCCCTGCATCAGGTTTCCTGCTCAGCGGGGAGTCTGCTTCTCCCTCTCCTTCTGGCATGTGCTCTCTCACTATCTCTGTCACTCTCTCAAATAAATAAATAAATAAAATCTTCAAAAAGAAAAACTTTAAAAGTTATATGTAGTTTTTTTCTTCTCTAAAAAACATTTTGTCATTCATATGCTGAAAGTATTTTTTTAAAATTTTATTTATTTATTTATTTATTTTTTAAAAGATTTTATTTATTTATTTGACAGAGAGAGATCACAAGTAGACAGAGAGGCAGGCAGAGAGAGAGAGGGGGAAGCAGGCTCCCCACTCAGCAGAGAGCCCGATGGGGGGCTCGATCCCAGGACCCTGAGATCATGACCTGAGCTGAAGGCAGAGGCTTAACCCACTGAGCCACCCAGGTGCCCTGAAAGTATTTTGATGGCAAGAAGTTATTGAAATCATAAGCACTTTTATTGACAAATGAGTGTTATAATATTGTTTTTGTTTATTTTTGTTTTAGATGCTGTTAGAGAAATTCATTGAAGAATGCAGGTTCCCTCCAGTGCCAGATGCCATTTGTTGCTATCAGAAGTGCCGTGGATATTCCAAAATCCAGATATATATAACTGATCCAGACTTCAAGGTACATAATGAATGTACAGTAGGACAGTAACTTGCAGAATTGTGCCTTAAAATGGATTCAGAACAAATTCTGTAATTGGAGGTATCCAAGTTTTCTGTTGTTGGCAGTTTCATGTCCTCTCTTCTGCCCTATCCTCTGGACTTCTGTAGGTCTGCATCATCTCATTTGGGGACCCAGGGCCACTAAATAAACACTGAGTGCAGGGATTGTAACCTAAGAAGGCAGGCTAGCTAATTCTATTTCCCCTTTCTAGCCACTGTTCATATAACTTGCCTATTTCTTAAGAGCACAGGAAAGAAAATGAGATTGTTACTCCTCTCTTTTTTTTAAGATTTTATTTATTTATTTGACACACAGAGAGAGATCACAAGTAGGCAAAGCGGCAGGCAGAGAGTGGGGGGGGAAGCAGGCTCCCTGCTGAGCAAAGAGCCTAATGTGGGCCTTGAGCCTCATGTGGGGCTTGGTCCCAGGACCCTGAGATGATGACTTGAGCTGAAGGCAGAGGCTTAACCCACTTGAGCCATCCAGGCACCCCGAGACTGTTACTTGTGATTGGTTGCAATTTTAATTTCTTGTAAAATTTGAGTCTAGGAAATCTAAAGGCTTTTGTGACCACTGAATTATCTCCTAGAAACCTAAGTCTGAACCCAGGTCTGGCACTTAACTGAGTTCCTGGGCCTTACTTTATTCAAGAAGATAGGAACTGCCTACTCTCCCTGGTTAGTAGATCAGATGAATAATGTTTGTAAATCATTTGATACTGTAAAGGATGATGTATGCTATGGATAGGAATATATCAGTCAAGTTCTCTGTCTCTAGCACTAGGGATTTAGGAGTATAGAAGGATTTTATTTCCCCAGGAGAGAATGTGATATCTGGTTACCTTTGCCAGGTGAATGCAGACAGCTCTCTCTTTGCTTAATATCTGTGTTGTGATTGTGAAAGAGAGTGTGTATGTATTGGCATCTTTAAATTGTGTTAATCACTGTTTTAAACCTCTAGGGTTTTATACGAATTAGCTGCTGCCAATACTGTAAGATAGAATTTCACATGAACTGTTGGAAGAAGTTGAAAACAACAACTTTTAATGATAAAATTGACAAGGTAAGTTCACAGTTTGGATTTTGTAGTATGCTTAATTTATGTTAATTTTTTCCCCTGAGATTCTTAGGAAACGTTTTTAGTGAATATCAATTCTTTTCTGTGCATTCTAACCATAACTAAAAAGTTTTAAATTAAAACTTTAATGAAAAAGTACAAAATCAGTTTTTGTATTTATTTTATATTGAGATAAGGGCAATAACCATAGAGGCCTTTAATAAAATATTTAACCAGTTTTTATATGGGGAATCTTACCAAAAATAAAAGTTTAAATGTCTGATGTTAGTATTCTGATGTAGCATTAGGGTCTCACATTTTTCACTTTCTACCAAATTTGATGATATACTTTGTACTAAGAAATAAATTTGGCCCTGCCACTATTCATTGTGGCACTATTCATTTTCTTAATTAGCAAGATAATGTTGATTACCATTAGCTAGATATCCTTTGAGAGAAGGCACAATTTTGTAATCTTATTTGCATTCATTTGTTTCTGATTCCTATAAGCTATGGACTTTATTTATTTATTTATTTTTTAAAGATTTTATTTATTTATTTGACAGAGAGAGATCACAAGCAGGCAGAGAGGCAGGTAGAGAGAGAGGAGGAAGCAGGCTCCCTGCTGAGCAAAGAGCCCGATGCGGGGCTCGATCCCAGGACCCTGAGATCATGACCTGAGCCGAAGGCAGCGGCTTAACCCACTGAGCCACCCAGGCGCCCCAAAGCTATGGACTTTAAAAAAGAAAACTATTTTCTTTTTTTAATGTTATTTATTTATTTATTTATTTATTTTTATTATTATGTTCGATTAGCCAGCATGTAGTATATCATTAGTTAAGAAGACCATTTTCTACACTGCTTAGCTTCATATAAGCCCTTTTCTTGTTGGAGAGAAGAGTGAGGTGCTTGTGCTAGGTGTTTCTTAGCAAGAGGAATTATTCAACTTTGGTAGAAATAAATTCTCACATTTTATGCATTTTCACATAGTTAACTAAAGATACAATGATATAACCAAATAATTGTTGCCATTGAGTCACTTTTGCCGTGTCTTTGACATTAATTCAAGGTCTCTAGTTATACATGCACCCTTAGTGCTCTTTCCTGTGAGTTAAAATAGCCCCTGTAAATTAGTCACCTTGCACTAGGATATACTGAAGTAATGCATAGCCTAAGTATATCTTGATTTATAATAAGAAAAGGTCATCTCTTGATTACATTAATTGTCCTAGAGTTCTGCAGCTGTGGGCCAGCAGCTCTTGTCTGTGTAGCTGTGTTCTTTGTTTCTGAATTGAGGTTGACGAGTGACCAGAACATGTTCCTGTAGAAGAGGGTAAAGAGCAATGGCCAGTCCGTTCATTGTTTCTTAAAGCTTTTGCGTGGATGTAGGGTACATTATGTCAGTTCACTCTACAATGGCCAAAGCAAGTCACGTGGTCAGTCCTATAGCTGGGAGTATATTCCTTCTCCAAGGGAGGCTTTGAAAGTCAGAAGACAAGGAGCAGGGACTTTCAGTGCTTCCTAAAGGAGGTTTTAGACATATCTTGACTGTTCCTGATGGTTAAAATTGTGTACATATATAAATTTATTCTGAGATATAGCACTTGTTTTTTTTAATCAAATAGGATTTTCTACAAGGAATTTGTCTTACCCCTGACTGTGAAGGAATCATTTCTAAGATAATCATTTTCAGCAGTGGTGGTCAAGTGAAATGTGAAGTAAGTAATCTAATAGAGGAAAATATTACCAAATTGTTAACCAAAATGTTTATAACTTTAAAATATTTAAATTTGGGTAATTGTACAATTTGGATCTTGTGTTATCTAGGAGAAATGTTCCTTAATTTAAGAAAATATAAGAAATACTAGGATGTCAGAATGTATCTCTGCAATGAAGGATTCTCACATTCTTTCATTTCCTAAAAGAGGATACCTTTTACATTTTAGTTTCATGGTTTTTGTTCTTTTTGATAATCTTGTTTTCTTAACCCCCAGTAAATTTTGGGGTATTAATGAGGGTGGAGTTCTTAGGGAGGGGAGAGGATGTTTTGAAGGATTACCTTTCACTTCACTATATGGGAGTACTAAGAGTGGGTTGTTCTAAAAGTCTTTGTAGTTTATTTGATCTGGTTACTCTTAATATATATATATTTTTTTGAGCTTCCTAAAGTATGTTTACTCTTTTGTTCCTCTTTTCAGTAAATTGTTTTGCTAAACTTTTCTGGGCTTTTTTCTGGGTCAGAACATCATCCCTGTTCTATATCAAATTGAACATTGGCTGTGTGTGCTTCTGAACTGTTATTTATGGTTTTGTGCTTTACGTCATGAGAGTATGAGACAAATTTTGGATGTCTTTGTTTTGTTTAAAGTTTGAACACAAGGTCATAAAGGAAAAGGTTCCTCCAAGACCTATTCTGAAGCAGAAATGTTCTAGGTAAGATTTTTAACTATCAATCAGTAGTTTAATCATGTCTATTAGAATATACTTCTATAAATGCAGATTTCTAAATTATATTATTTTTAAAAATTGGCTGTATATACTTATTCAAATAAGTGGTGTTTAAATGAATTTTATGGATATTTAAAACTTAAAGATAATAAGCCTCTGGTTAAATACTTAAAGCTTGAATAAGTATTATTTGGTAGTTGAATTTTTAAGTAAAATTATGACATTTGATGCTGTGAAATGACATGTTGATTAATAGCTTTGGCATTTAGATAAAATTAATACAATTAGCTCTCAGTTGTTTAAACTTTAATTCCAAAAGCATTTTTCTTTTTTATCTCTCTTCAGAGAACATTTTTGAACCAATGACTATTTCTCATCCTGAAAAACTCAATATACTGTAAAAAATATTCACTTGTATATATTATTGTTTAGATCAAATAATTCCAGTCCTTTTTTTTTTTTCCTCCTTCTTTTTGGTCTTGCTTCTTGTCCTCCATTCCAAGAAGTGATTTTTTTTGTCTTTGTGACCAAGAAAAAAACAAAAGAAAAGATGAATGGAATTATTTGTTGAAGGGAATTCATTGTAAATCAAATCAAGCAAATTCCAGTGTTGTGGGCCATTATTGCAATGTGAAAATAATATTTTACTGTGTGATCTTTCTTTGAAATGAGTGTACATATGTATTATCTTGCAGGATAATTTATACTATTTTTATATACCCTAAGCAATAACTTACATACATGGAAATAACATTTGTACAATGTTTGCATGCCACCCTTAATTATGAGTTACTCAGTCACTGAGTTCTTGCTTTCATGAAATAAGTACGCTAATTTTAATTGAACATGTGTCAACAAATTTTTTATATTAAGGAGAAGATGCAGGCCAAGTTCTGTATTAAAAGGGAAACTTTGAGCTTACTACTTGGAGGATGGTTTCTGTAATAGGCAGATAGTTGACTGAGTTTATAACAAAGGCGAATTATCACTAATTGTAAATTCTTAACAGCCTAGAGAAGCTAAGACTGAAAGAAGACAAAAAATTGAAGAGAAAGATCCAAAAAAAAGAAGCAAAAAAACTAGCACAAGAAAGAATGGAAGAGGACTTAAGAGAGAGTAATCCCCCCAAAACTGAAGAGCAGAAAGGTATGCTAAAGTCAGAGGCATGATGAAAGTAATATCCTCTTGCTTAAAAGTATAAACACAAATATCCATCTTATTTGGGATTATATTAATTGTTACTGAATTGAAATTTAGATTTCAATTTGTATTTTAGTACCGCTACTTTCTTGTGTTGCTCTGAGATGGGGAGAGGTTGGTGTAAAGAGCACTGTATTTGGAAGCAGGACATACACAGGGATTCTAAATCCCCAGACACAGGAATAGCATAAGCTAACGTGGGGCAAGATCTTTGTCCGCTTCTTCATCACCGCAGTGAAGATGGAATAATAGCTGACGTGCATATTGCATGTTTGATAGTGTTCTGTAAATTCCACTGTGCAGAGTTAGATTCTAAAACACTGAACATGAATTAGCTATTAATTATCTGAAATAATGCTGAGTTCAAATAAAGAAGCAGTTCATAAAAGATGCTGTAGGGATTACCTAACCCTGCCTTCTGTTTTATGTTTGTCTCGTTATTATTCCCTGATAACCATGGGAATGTGATTATACTGTTCCTGTGAGCATATTTACTTCCAGGTTTTTTTTCTTAATTAAGAGTTTGTTTTTTTTTTTTAAGTTGAGGAATAAAGGACATAATATTACATGAGTTTAAGGTGTACAACATGATATATATATTGTATATTCGTATATATCGCAAAATGAGCACCATAGTAAGTCCAGTTAACATCCATCACAATGCATAGTTACAGAATTTGTTTTCTTATGACAGGAACTTTCAAGATCCACTCTTCAAGCTGCTTTGAAATATGCAGTACAGTATTATTATTTATTATTTTTAAGTAGACTCCACACCTAGCGTGGGGCCCAGTGCAGGACTTGAACTCATGACCCTGAGATCAAGACCTGAGCTGAGATCAAGAGTCAGACCCTTAACCAACCAACTGAGCCACCCAGGTGCCCCACAATATAGTAGTATTAACTGTAGTCACCGTGCTGGACATTACATCCCCAGGAGTACTTTCAGTTTTCAGTTGAAGTTATTCTTTCTCATTTTCTGTGACGACTGTTACCAAAATGAAACACTTCCTCTTGTTTTTACTTTTTATTTAGTATTCCATTAATGTTTCACAAATCAGTCAAAATTATCCTTCCTACTATAGAAGTCTCCAGTGAATGTTTGTTTTTTTTTAATTTTGGATGCTTCAAGAGGCTAAATGGCAATCCATTAGGGAGATGCATGGGTTGGGAAGATGAACTTCTGAGAGATTTTCCAGCCTGGAGTTAACATCTCCATGGGGACCTATGGTTTAGGATCCAACAGTAAGATGAATAACATTAACAATAACTACCAAATACTAATTGAATTCATAAATAAATGACCCTTTCAACTCTAGAAAAAATCCTTTTGCAGTCTTTTTGTTTTTTTTTTTTTTAAAGATTTTATTTATTTATTTGACAGAGACACAGTGAGAGAGGGAACACAAGCAGGGGGAGTGGGAGAGAGAGGAGCAGGCTTCCCGCCAAGCAGGGAGCTGGATGTGGGACTCGATCCCAGGACCCCACAATCATGACCTGAGCGGAAGACAGACGCTTAAAGACAGAGCCACCAGGCTCCCCAACCCTTTGCATTGTTAATGATTAGACATAGTTACTAAATATAAAGTATAGGTAGTGATGAGCCTGGGTTAGGATTATTGAACCTTATTTTAAAAGAACTAAGTTTTTAGATGTTACATGAATGCTGTACAGTGAAGGAGATAAGGTACTTTTGATATGTTTGATTTAATGTGAACTTTCATATGTTTTCAAAGGTATTATTAAGTATATTCCAAATTTAAAATTTCTTGAGTTTATTTAAAACATGAAGAATCCCTCTGAAGCATATTTTATATTATTATGTAGTGCTATATTATTTCTCTTCTCAGTTTATATCTTTGCAGATTGGTCTGTTGCTCACTTTAACACACTTTTATTTATCCTTAGAAACCGCAGACAACGTTCAGAATTGCCAGTTCCTTGATGACAGAATTCTGCAGTGCATAAAGCAATATGCTGACAAGATAAAATCTGGTGTTCTGAACACTTCCAAGCTTCTCAAAGAATTGCTTTCTTGGAAGGTTTTAAGCACAGAAGACTATACAACTTGTTTTTCTAGCAGAAATTTTCTAAATGAAGCAGTGGACTATGTCATTCGTCACTTGATTCAAGAAAAGAATAGAGTAAAGACCAGGATATTTCTGCATGTTTTGAGCGAGCTTAAAGAAGTGGAGCCAAAATTAGCCGCTTGGATCCAGAAACTTAACAGCTTTGGTATGCCACTGAGCTCTAGAGCTGCTGCTTAGTAGGAGGGGTGGACATCGGCCTCTAATCCCTTTTTCATTTTCTGTCATCATTTATGATTTTTTTAAAATGTAGGACTACAAATTTTTATGGTTAAAAATATTATTCCCTTCCAACTCAGTTTAGGTTATTTTATCGATAGGTTACAGTACACTTTGAAAAGGTGTAAACACAATAAAGTTTAGTCAGAAGATCCAGTCCTGTATTTTGCTAAAGTATTTGTAAATGTTTAAACGAAGTCAGTGTTAGGCAGGTTATGGCCCCGGGGCTGGGGGGGGCAGTAGCGCCCCCTGGAGGTGACTGAGTGCCCTCTGCGATCATCACTTCTAGTCCGATTCCCGAGAAAACTTAAGAGGAAGAGTGGGTGGAACTAAATGCTTAGGATCACTGAAAGCAAATCTGTATCTAAGGATTGTGAGAAAAATACTCCGAGGTTGGATCACAGGATTTTAAAACTCTGCTGCTGTTCCTGATTTTCCTGATTTGGTGGAGGAAGACCCTCCTCTCCCCCCAAGCAGGCCCTTTGCCCAGGGCCACGCGGGGACCGCAGAAAGCAGCTGCAGCTAGAGTCGCGGCCGAGCGCTAGCTTGAGATTTCTCTGGGTACCTACCAGGGCACCGTTTGTCTCGGTGACTTAGGTGGTAACTGGCCTCAGAGAGTAGGTGATTCGTTTGGCAGCTGTTGGACCCAAGGCCAGCGGGAGCCGCAGAGGAGCAGAGCCCAAAGAGTGAGATGCCAGGCCTCTGCGGTCACCCCCATCTGCTGGAAGTTTTAGGGACGTGGAGCCCTTAGAATTCTAGAGTTTCAGAGACTATATTGATAAGTTTCTGTCCGTAGAAACAAAGTAAGATAGCGGGAAGCTCGGCATAGTTGATAGCTAAGTGTTGCTGCTTTGAGCATAGGTCTGCATCGGTTTCTGGTCCCAGAATGTTACTTGTAAGTGATAAGGTTGTCATTTGCATCTGTTAACAATCAAATAAGTAAATTATAATGTTACTTTTCACTTTATTCTGCTTTGGAAGATAGATTAAGGAGAAGGATGCTTTCTGCTTATGCTTACCCAGACAAGAGTGCCTGCCACTGTTCTTCCAGTGTATGGTAGCATTTGAGCCTTCTAGCTCACTGACGGAAATGTTAATGTGTCCTTTTGATATAATTCACATTTATTCTGAAAATTAAAGGCATTTTAATAAGTATATACACATTATTTTAATGCAGTTTTTATTTTAAAAAGCTCTAAAATGACTTCAACCATGTTGAGTGGTAAGGTTATACTATATCCTTGATGTAAAGCTCATATTTATTTATTAAAGGCAAGTAATTTCCAGTTCCTGGAATTTTATTTCCTTCTCAACAAAAAATATATACTGTAGGGTCACGTCATGTGTTTGTTTAACATGAGAGGTCGGTTTATATGTGAGGTGTGGGGAGAGTAACATTTTAATTGTAGACGTGACCTCTTGCCTTCCCTTCAGTGAGCACATGTTTTCATGCAGCATGACGTCTGTAAGGTAACTGTTTCATTTGGAGGAAACCCATCCAGGGTAACTCTGACTCAGCAGTCCGCTTCATATGCTGAGAAACTGTGGCTGACATAAGAGGCAAGTTGTGCTGTATTTGAGATTGGTGGGAAGATAGACCAGAACTGGTCTTTGCCTTTTGGAGGCTGTGTTAGTAAGGGTAGGGGCTCATCATCCCTTCGGAACAGTGGTATGAGGTTGCAGCCGTTTCTTTTTCTGATTGTTAGAAGGTGGAATAAAAGTGGGAATAGTGACCATCCTGATTTTTGGAGGAGGGTAAGGAGCCATTAAAGGAGGTGTTGGAAGGGTGGTTTGTTTACCCCTTTCCTGTTTTAAAGGCACTTGCGAAGAATTTCCATTTTATTGTTACTATAGAATATATGTAGAAAAGAACTAAAATCTTGCTAGTTTGTACTAATTAGGATAAAAATCATTTTGAATTAGTAAAAAAGTTGTAATAATTTTACAGGAATTTAATGCCTTGTTTTCATTGCTGAAGTCTAATAAAAATGACCATAGAAGCCAGTAATATATGAACAAGTATGTAAGAAGGCTTTGGCCCACCTTATTCAACTAATAGATAAGAACTATTGTAATTAGCGTGTCGGTGTTAAGTGGTATTCCTAGAGTGCAAAGTAGCTTGAACAAGTTTGTATTCAGGCGTGTGTTTTCACTGAAAATCTCGGCAAGCTGTAACCGAACTGCTTTCAGAGATGTAAGATTGAATGGGATTTTATGGTAAATGATTTTTCCTTTTTCTGATTTGGGTTTTGTTTTTATTACAGGTTTAGATGCCACAGGACCTTTTTTTTCTCGTTATGGAGCATCTCTTAAGGAGCTTGATTTTAGCATCATGACTTTTCTCTGGAATGAGAAATATGGTCATAAACTAGCCTCTATAGAAGGAAAGCAACTTGATTACTTCTGTGAGCCAACATCACTGAAGGAAGCGCGGTGTTTAATATGGCTGCTAGAAGAGCACAGAGACAAGTTCCCGGTGCTGCATAATGCTCTAGACGAGTTCTTTGACATAATGGGTGTGTGGGCTGAGTTTCAATGTATATTATATCTGGTCTGACAGGGAAAACAAATCTGTGAAGAGCCTAGCTTATTTAATACTTGACAAAATAGAATTATTATGGTATAGCCTGCTTATTTGGGGAAGTAAGTGATGAAGAATAGTGATTTTTTTTTTTTTTTTTTTTTGGATGTCATGCTTTTACTCTGTTGAGCTAAGTGTGGTAGGGGTGCTCAGATGGGTGTGTTACACTGATAAGATACCTGCTCTTCTCATCTTAGATACATTGACAGTATCATCGCAAAGGTTGTTTATTAAATGGACAGAATTTATCAGTGAATGGCTTAAATTGTAACCTTCAAGAAAACATCGCCCTGCAGAGGAGGTGATGTTTGCAGAATCTAGAAATAGCATAGCTGTTGTAGTGGGAAGAACTTAGAATGGGGAGTCAGGAAAGTAGGCTGTGGCCCAGCTTCTTCTCTCATTCAGTTCCCTAAAAACCTAGTTTTTACTACTGCTTTAAGGCTCCCACCCAAGCTGGGTGTTAACTCAGAAATGTTTATGCTAGTTCCTGCCCTCAAGGACCTTATATTGTAGAAAAGGGAATGAGATGAATATACGAATAACTAAAATGTGGACATAAGCTCAGTAAGAGAGGACCCGAAAGGTGCTGGTGGTTGAAATGGAGGATCAGGCACTTGTGTTCTTCCTTGGGAAGGTGAAGCCTTGGTGCAGGGCTCGAGTCAGAGCTGTGAACATGGGTGTAGTCAGACAGCTGGACATTGGACTTAAGAGACATGGGGTTGAGGGGAGTTGGGTCACCTGTTTGGGTAGCAGCATGGAGTCCAGTTGAGCAGAATAGGATGACTAGTAGTTAATTCCTTAGCTTCTCTTGGATCTTAGTTTATCATTGAATGATAGGATTTGGAGCCCATGGTCTGTGTAGTCCCATTTTGCTTCAAAATTCTGATATTCTTAGATTCTAAATTGATTTTAACTTTTTTTTAAAATTTATTTATTTATTTGACAGAGATCACAAGTAGGCAGAGAGCCAGGCAGAGAGAGAGGAGGAAGCAGGCTCCCTGCTAAGCAGAGAGCCCGATACAGGGCTCTATCCCAGGAGCCTGGGATCATGACCCAAGCTGAAGGCAGAGGCTTTAACCCACTGAGCCACCCAAGCACCCCTGATTTTAACTTCTTATCTTTGGTACTACATGTGTGTCTTATGATACCCCCCCTTCCCTACCTTTCCCTCCACTTCCTCAGCATCTGCTTTACTGACTGTCAAGAGTTAGACTTTTAAATTTCATGCTTTTTTTTTAAAGGGCACATTAAAAGATCTGGCCTTGTACAAAAGTACCATACATTATAAAGTTCATATGTAAAAGGAACTAAAAAGATTGCTTTTTGTTGTGGTTCTTAGGAAGGAGCACATTCAAATATAGATGGCTTTGTGACTGGAGGCAACATATTACTTGATAGCCTGCATTTATTGCCATCAGTTTGCTGCTACTGTTAATAAAATGCTGTTTGGTGATTGAGCTTATAAAACCTGATGCTTGGATCACACAACAAAAATAACTAAAAAGGTCACCCTCTTAGTGTGCACTTTTTTTTTTTTTTTTTGGTACCCTAACGATGCAGTCCATCTGGCTATGACTCTTCCTCTACTTTTAGTCATAAAGTCAGAAGCCACCAGCCAAATGACTGGCCATCCCAACAGATTTTCTCCTCCAGTAGCTCTGCTTCTCACTTTTATCCCAGATAGTTTCAGTTTTACCTCGTTTCATTTAAAGGGATGATTCTATTTCTTAAAACTTTTCGGAATCCACTGGTCTTGTAAATGAAAGTATTCAATAATGTCACCAATGCTATGATAATTTGTTGGAATTCCAGCCTCTCTTGAACTCTGCATACTATTTTCCTGTTGGTATTTATTTGTAGACAGCTAAAAGGCCCCTTCAGGGCAGTGTGGCTGAACCCACTTCTTATTATCCCTAGAGATCTATTTTTTCTAAATTATTCTTAGTAACATTGTTGTATGTCTTGTATCTAAGCAGGAAACCCTGAAATTAGTCTCACGTCTTCCTTTTTCCTATTACCCCATGTCTAGTTTGTCAGTAAGCTTTATCTTTGATCTGTCCTTTCCTGTCCCTCTCCACTTCCTTACATCAGAGCCTTAGTAATCTTTCCATCATTAGACCATCCTGGTAGCCTCCAAACTGGTCTCTGTGCCTCTAGACCTTTCACTCCAGATCTTCCTCTTTATATTGCCACTAATGACTTTTCTAGAACATCTGATCGTGTAATGATTTTGTTAAACACTTGCTTCGTTTTGCCTACACATCATCTGCCTGGGTTTATCATTACTCTCCCCATCTGCCCTCTATACATGCATCTCATTTCTTGAAGGTGTGCAAACCTTCCTTGTGCTTTCCTGCCTGTGTCTTTCCTCAGGCATTTCCTCCAGCCATGTCCTACTCATTTGGTTGTTCAAGTCTCACTTTCATATAGCCTTCCCCCACCAAGCTCTCCCTGACCTCTCCTTGGGCCTTTATCCTTGAAAACTTTATTATTCCATTAGTTTTGTTTCCATTGTATTTATTGAGGCATTTAGCACACTGGGTTACAAGTGTTTGCCTGTTAGTGTATGTTGCACAATAAAACTTAGGACACAAGCTTATCTGTGGCAGGGACTATTTTTGCATTTCTGTATTCCCGGCACCTGGCATAGAGTTTGATCCCTAGAAAGCACTCAAATCGTGCTGAATTGGATTCACATTTTGTGGTTCTTTGTGGTTTGTTTCCTTTTAATGGGCCATTTTGCTCTTGGTTTCTAAACTAAATTAGTGTCAAAGCCAAATAAGGAGTAGAATATAGTTGATGATAGTAGTATCTGGGGTGGTTCCCTTTAAGGCTTAATGTGTTGTTTGGCACTGCAAACTTTCATTTTCTCACAAATCATCGGTATTTTTCTACAGATAGCCGCTGCACTGTGTTAAGGAAACAAGACAGTGGTGATGTGCCGGTAAGTTACTTGATTCCTTTAACTGTAGTGTGCTAATTTGTGTTAGCCAGAGAAGAGAGGAGTACCCAAGCCAGTGTTCATTTACATCACAGTGGCATTCTAGAACCAAATCTGGAGGATTTCTGGCTGATGTATGCTCATTTATTAGAAAGTTAATACCAGTCTTCCTCTTAGAGTGACAGTCAGCAAACTTAGGGGCTTAAATTAGACAGTATCCATAAAGTTTTGCAACTAATAAATGTTAATTTCAAGAAATAGGGAAGGAGTTCTTTAGTCTTCTCCTGGCATAAAAATGAAAATCTATCTTTAACGATTAAAATTTTAATGTTTTGCACTGTAAGGAAAGTAAAGAGACTTTGTTTTGAATGGCTGCGAACTGAGTTCAAGTTAAAATAATCACAGAGTTTTTCTTAGTAGGTTGTGGCAGTTTTCAGACAGAAAGATGCTTGTTTACTGAATTTTAGTATCAGGTCATCTGTACTTGAAATTTTGTCTTAATCTGCTGTTAAATACTGCCCAGGTAAGTATGGAAACACAGCTAACACAGCATGGGCAGTTAAGTGTCTTCTAAGTCCACTGTGCCCCCAGGGTTTAGCCAGCTGTAGAGCGTCTAGTTTAGCTTAGTAAAAGGAATGTCATTAAAATGCTAGTAGCATATAACTGGAGTTACTCTAAAAGACTGATTAGTTGCTTAAAATAACATAAACCTTCTTAAAAATGAGTTTAAAATGTTGGGGCAGTTTTAGTTATAGTCCTCATTCAGCTTTCTCCTTTCTGTTATAGATCATAACACTAGCGCTAATATACTAAATGTTATTTTTGTTCAGTATTTTTGTTATTTTATATATATTCAACTTGTGGCTAAAACACTATGATATCTTTATTGTGAGCTTCGTAATTCTGCTATTTGAGTTTTCATTGTTTTTTTCCTCCCATTTTTCCAGTTTAATTCTTCCAAGATAAAAAATAAAGGCAAGAAAAAGAAGCCAAAAGATTCAAAGGTATATTTTCTGTATCAATTCTTGTATAAAATAATTGAATATATAAATTAGAATTAACCAATTTGGGGGGATATTTTGAAGGATTTTATAGAGAAAGACTTTTTTTTAAGATTTAATCTAGAATTCATGCCAAGCCCATGAGATAAATAGGGTGCTGTTTATCTTATGGTGGGTTCTTCTTGGCTGTTGTATATGTGGGGGCTCAGGGGGACAGGAGTTGAGACTGGGAACAAATATAAGGGAGGATAAGAGCAGCTGTTTTTAAGTTCCACTAAAACTTGCCTTTTTAAAAAAAAAAAAAAAAAAAAAGGAGGGGCACCTGGGTGGCTCAGTTGTTGGGTGTCTGCCTTCGGCTCAGGTCATGATCCCAGAGTCCTGGGATCGGGCCCTGCATCGGGCTCCCTGCTTGGTGGGAGCCCTGCTTTTCCCTCACTCTCTGCAGCTCCCATGCTTGTGTTCCCTCTCTCGCTGGGTCTCTCTCTCTGTCAAATAAATAAATAAAAATCTTTAAAAAAAAAAAACTTGTCTTTTTATCTTTGACTTAAAAATTTTTCAGAGAATTGAAAACTACCTGAATGTTAATTTGGGCTTATTTATGGCTGTTGTAACTTTTATTACTATGTGTTCCTGTACACAAGAAAAATTTAGTTAAGTCATATATTGGCAGTTTGCGTGCATATTTATATAAGCATTTGGTTTTAATACTAATTTTGTTAATAGAGTTCTAAGGTGGAAAGTCATTTTCATTTTTCTTTTAAACTAGCCTATGTTAGTGGGGTCTGGAACAGCTTCAGTAACAACAAATAATGAGACTGTCACTTCAGGTGAAGATCATAAGTAAGTACAATTAAAATTTTTTGCTTCATTTTAATTCAAAAGTTTTGACTTAGCAAGTCGTGTTAATTTAACGTAAATTAAACTTGTGTTTTATTTCCCTAACTTCACTGTCTAAAGATGTGCATCTGTTAGGACAGCCTGATGTGATCCATCTTGGTTGAATAAATGGTGTGGCTTGTCTGCATTAAGAATTCATATAAACTACATTAAAACCACTGGGCTAATGACATTCATTAGATCAGTTTGGGAACTTACTGTGTGCAAGATACCGTGGGAAGATCCTAGAAAATAGTCCTTAATATGTTCAGTGAAAAAAATGTCCTATTGATAATCAGTAGCATATTTGCTATAGTAGGAGAGAGGAAGATGTTTCAGAAGCTGTGCATGATGTTGTGGTTTAACTTTAGATGTGAGCAGTTTTCAGTTGTGTCTGGTTGTTGAAACTGAGTTTTCAGGAAACGAACAGACATATGAAGAAATAAAAGTAGTGAGTAGCAGTGACCTTTTTATGTCATTCCTTTAGGGACTAGAAACCCATATTTTTTTTTCACATTTCTTAAAGGAGTTGTCAAAACAGGTGCTTTCCCACAGTCATTTTCATGGATTCTCTAAATGGAAGAATTCTTTTAAATTAAAATAGTAATAGCCTATACTTAGATAGCACTTACGTACCAGGTACTGTTCCATTGGCTTTACATATATAAATTCACTGAATCCACTCTTCCACCGTGAGAGGTAAGTACTGTTACTGTGTCCATTTTACAGATAAGGAGATCCGTCATGCACAGTATAGTTGAGTGGTACAATTGAGTGATGTGCCCAAGAACCTGAAGCTTGTAAATAACAGAGCCAAGGAATTAAAGCCATTAAAACCTGGTTTTAGAATTCACACTGAAACTACCACATCTTTTTAGAGTGCTAGAATCTTATATTTTAGAAAAAGAATCTTCTTATTAAGTGTCTCAATCTCATTTTGACTTAATAGCAGTTATAATAAAATCTTTCATTTTTCTCTTTAACAAGTTACAATTAATGTAACATTATACTTTTAAAAATGGGAGTTTCAGAAAATTTGCTCTTGGGACCAGGGTTGGTACTTAGTTAAAAGTGCTTACTCAGCGGTCAGGCATATATATGTATTTGTGGAAGGGTAACTTTTCCACATTGAATTTTCTGGTAGTGTTTTTTTGCATTGTAAAATTTAAGTTATACATTTTATATTATAAATTTTAAATTGTGTAAAATTGGAATATTATCTGGGTAACCTCACAAGTTTATGATTCACAAAATTGTTTTTTTATCTGCAGACGCAATTCAAATCCTGCAGGCCCATTTGTGGTACCTGACCACCTTCGGCAAGATGTAGAAGAATTTGAAGCTATCTATGAGCAGCACAGTAGTGAATATGTTGTCCGTAATAAGAAGCTGTGGGACATTAACCCAAAACAAAAATGTTCAACTCTGTATGAGTAAGTAGTTTAACATTCCTGCAAAAATTATTTTATACTGAAGCTGCCAGTTAAAGATCTCAAGTGGTTTGATTTGTGTCCATTGTGCTTATTAAAGGAATCATTTACTGGCTCACAAACCTAGGGAAGGAAAGTACTTTTACAGCTTTTGTCAGGTATTACACGGAGTTAACTGAGTGTTTTTAACTATTAAATTTAGAATCCTAGTAATTACTGGTTTTTGTCAGTTTGAGCTGCTTAATGTAGATATTTTCTATTTCTAAGACTTATCTGGTATATGCTGATAGGACCTAAAGAGTTTCTAGCCATAATGTTGTTGTTTTTTTTAAGATATATTTGTTTATTTGAGAGAGAAAGAGACGTATACACACATGTGCATGGATGGGAGTGCAAAAGGAGAGAATCTTCAGGCTGAGCGTGGAACTTGGCACTGGGCTTGCTCTCATGACCCGTGAGATCATGACCTGAGGTGAAACCAAGAGTCGGACACCTAACTGATTCAGGTGCCCCCCAGGTCCCCCCAGCCATAATCTTTTATCATGAATTCCAAGGCATATAGTTCTCCTCCATTATCCTTAGTTTCGCTTTCTAAGGTTTCTCTTACCGCCATCAGTCGTGCTCTAGAAGCCGATGGTCCTCCTTCTGACATATTGTCAGAAGGTCAGTTGAAGCCTAACAGTGCATTACAGTGCCTACATCACTCACCTCACTTCATCTTGTCATGTAGACATTTTATCTTCTCCCATCATCACAAGAAGGGTTGAGTACAGTGCAATAAGATATTTTGATAGACCACAATCACATAACTTTCATTACAGTATGTTATTGTAACTGTTCTATTTTATTATTAGTTAGTGCTATTAATTTTTTATTGCACCTAATTTATAACTTACACTTTATCATAGGTATGTATGTGTAGGAACAAAACAGTATAAATAGGATTCAGTACTATCTGTGGTTTCAGGCATCCCTGGTGGTTTTGGAACATATCTCTCTTGGATAAGGGTGGAGTTACGCATTTGACAAGGAGTAGTATGATGAGTTGATCTTACTGTTCCTTTGTTGGTGGATGTGGATGTTTTGCATCTCATAAGTCCAGTGACAAGTTAATACGTCTGAGTGGGGTGGATAAAATAATGGAGTAAAGAGTTCAGGAAAATCTAGGAAGCAATTAACTGTTTAGAGCTTACTATTAAGGCATTGCTACCTTCCTTAAGAAGAGAAATTGAGGGGCGCCTAGGTTGCTCAGTTGGTTAAGCATCTGCCTTCAGCTCAGGTCCTGATCTCAGGGTCCTGGGATCAGGCTCCAACATCAAGGCGCGTGTTGGGCTCCCTGCTCAGCGGGAGCCTGCTTCTCCCTCTCCAGCTCTGCCCTTCGACCTGTTTATGCTCTCTGTCTCAAATAAATAAAATCTTAAGAAAAAAAAAGAAATTGAGGGCTAAGACCTGCAATAAAAAACTAATTTAAAAGCTAACTATTCTCTCGGAAAACCTGTCATTCATCCATAATTTAGTCATTCCTCCTATTTTCCCCAGCTGCATTATTTCTTTTCAGTCTAGTTACGTTTGTAGATTCCTCTTCACGGTTTTTCTTTAGAGTTGAAATGCTGAACAAGTCATATTTCCAGAGAACTCTCCTGGATGACGTATGCAAACAGCTCTAAAACTATACTAGTTATTTCTTAAAGTATGGTAGGCTTTGCTTCAGACATCCAGAACTGAAGCTAAACTGTTATTCTGAGGACCTTGCTTCTTAAAGATTTATTACTATTATAAGTGGGAGGAGTTAAACAACTTAAGGAAAAAAAATAGGCTGATTTGTATTTTGATATAGAACTTAAAGTCATGAAGTTGTAGGAAGTTACACCTCAAAACAGTTGTTTCTTTGAATTTTCAAAAGTAGACATATGATGATGGGCTTAAGAATGATTTTTTTTCAGGGGTTCCTGGCTGGCTCAATCAGAGGAGCACATGACTCTTGATCCTCGGGGTTGTGAGTTCAAGCCCCATACTGGGTGTAGAGATTACTTAAGTGAACAAACAAAAACTTTAAAAAAGAAAAAATACATAAATATTTCTTTTAGGAGCCAGTGCATAAAAAGAAAGAAAAATGAAACTACTACAATTTTCTTTATGATAGGAATATAGAGAAAAAAAATATTAGGGAATCAAGAATATTGGGATCACTGCTTTAACTTTATCTTGAGTATTTCACCGTGAAGTAGGAGACTGGAAAGATTGGTGTTTAATTGACCTAATGCCCTTCTAGTTCTAATATTTTATGATTTTAGATAGTTGAAGCAAATTAAATTTCAATGGATAGTATTCTACACTTAGCTTTTCCTAATACCTCATCAGTGGTGTTACTTAGTTGGCCAGTGTTTTTTAACCACTTTGAGTTAAGCACTGTGGAGGATTGCAGAAAAAGTAGAAGATACGGTCCTTCCACGCAGCTTGCAAATAGTAGGAGAGCTGAATTGATCATTGGTCAGATAACAGTGTACTGCAAATAAAATTACTCTGAAATAAGAATCATGAGCTTGTATAAAACAGTGATTTTTTTCAGAGGACCACACCTAGAGTAGTAGGGTGGGGGCGCCTTCTGAAATGTTTTCTCCATCCTTATCTGTTGCTGCTGTGCCGGCAGTGACGGTAATAGCGCTGTAGGATGACCAACCGTGACCATTTCAGACACTAATGGTCATCATCCAGTTATGAAATTATATGTGCATATATACATAACTATTAATATCTCTGGCATATTAGCTTTTTTTTTTTTTTTTAAAAAAAACTCCTGTCACATTCAGTATGTCTCGCAGTATATCTCGTTTTTGTCTCTGGTCCTGAAGTGCAGAGTCTGAGACTTTGAGCGAGAACAGGCCATGATGAGAGAGATGAATCTTGTGTAACTTGTCAGATGCTGAGTCACCTCCATCATTTCAGTTGTGATCTAACATTTTTCTTTGGAGCTTTGGCCTCTGTCATGTCTGCTAAATAGCCACACCAGTACCACTGTTAAGTGTGCATTGATGGGTGGATTATTAAGAAATCATATTTATGCTATTTTGGACCTATTGTGTATCTTACAGAGATGATTTTTCAAGGCTAGTAAGATGTATAAATAGAATTAAATTCATTTTGTGTTGCATTTCAAATAATAGTGACTATAAAAATTTTATTCACAATATGGTTATAATACTGTTTTCCTTTGGGCTAGGGACCCGTGTTAAATTAAATTTTGTTCTACTCCAGTGTTTGAAAAATTCATTGCTTCTTAGCCAGTGGAAAAAACATGGAGGCTCTATTTCTTTGAAAACATTTTTTTCTGATTGTAAAACTAATAATATAAATTACTATGGGATTTTTTTAAATAAAGGAAAGATAAAAATTATGAATAATTCTATTACCCAGATACAACCACAGTTAATTTTTGGTGTATATTCTTTCAGGCTTTTAAAATGTAGATGTGTAAAACATAGGTTTTAAAATTTATAAACTGATTTTACTATAATTCAGCTTTGTCATAACCTTTTTCACTCAAAATGCATAGTGAGGATTTTTTCATATCCTTGACTATTCAAGAACATGACTTTTATTAGTTGCTTGATAATATTCAGCAGATCTTCACTGGCATTTACCTTGCTAGCTATTGAAAAGCTCATTGTCAAATTACTTAGAGTGGTTTCCTTGCATGTAATCTCTGTTTTTTAGTTATGCCATTTTGTATTTAAGTGTTTTAATCCAGGTGGAAAAGCTTTGTTTTTCAATGATTCTCTTTAGTATTCCTCATGGAGAGCAGAGAGTAAATACACATACACCATTCGTGACCTAATGGAAAGATTTCTCTCTTTAGAGAGATGGTAGAGCGGAAGTTCTGCCAATCAGCCAAAACCCTCAACAAGAGGATTCTCCTTTAGACTCTTCTGCTTTTAGAGATTTCTCATTAAAAATGAAGTTTGAGGGGCCCCTTGGTGGCTCAGTTGGTTAAGCAACCGACTCTTGATTTCAGCTCAGGCTGTGATCTCAGAGTCCTGGGATTGAGCCTCTTGTCGGCGGGGAGTCTGCTTGAAGATTTCTCTCCCTCTCCCTCTGCCCCTCCCCTCAACAGTGCTCTTGCACACATGTGCACTCTCGCTTTTTAAAATAAGTAAAATCATTTAAAAAAATGAAGTTTGATGGGAATCTTAAAGTGAAAACAAATCTAATCTGTTACCTTGCAAAAACAGTATGTGTATTGGGTAGTTTTCAGTTGTAGAGATTATCCTAAGGGGAAAGTAGTCATCAAAAAACACTAGGTATTAAAAAAAAAAAAACAAAAAAAACACTAGGTATTTAAAGTAGCATTGCTGATGAAAAGTAGTGGCGCTTGGTCTTTAACCTTCCAAGTATCAGTTACTTTGGTAGATGTTAATCATTTGCAAAAATAGCCCTTTATCTCAAGCAGCATCTGTACATAAAGTGGTTTCTTTTGCTTCAAAGAAGTGGTGTTTTTACCTTCCCCAAAAATAAGTTGTCTTTCTGGTTAGCGTTAATTTCCTAAGAAAGTCCCTTTGGAGATTTTTGCTCTTGAAAAAGCAAATCTTTTTGGTGATGTGTGTTATGTGTCTTTCTTGCTAGTTAATGCCACTGTTACAGACTGAAGACCAAATCCAAATGGAAGAGTAAGGCTCTTTGAGGCTGACCCCAGAATGGGGAAAAAAGTAGCCCCAGAACTGGAGTCCCAATCCAGAACTGGAGCTAGATTAAGGGATCGCCCCATTAATGTGTGTCTAATCTTATTGGTTTATTGATCAGACAATGAATTTCAGTACCTCTAAATCATTGTCTGTTCTTAAACAGAAAAATGTTGATTACTACTATATGCAAATTCCATAGGATCTTAGTGAAATTTTATGTCTTCTCATTTGACATTCTTATAAATTTTCTTTTCATTACTTTTAAAATAGATTGTGTAATTATATAATTGAAATTTATAAAGTAACTTTTTAATCTTTTTGGTTTTCAAAAAAATTTTTAAGGATTATTTTCCAAAGGGTAAACAATATTTTGCTTTTAGAGTATCATTGATTGCAGTTAGCTTTTGTCAGATTTAATATGAGTGTAATATGTTGGGGAGCTGTTGAGATCAGTCAGAGCTGAAATAGTATTTTGCTTTGGGAGAATTTTGGGAAAAATATTTTTTTCAAATGAACATGTATAAGTACTTCCTTATAACATGTAAACATAATTTTTTCCAAGTTATTTCTCTCAGTTGTTGGAGGAGCATGGTCCTTTGGACATGAGTAATAAAATGTTCTCTGAAGAATATGAATTCTTCCCAGAAGAAACTCGACAGATACTAGAAAAAGCCGGAGGTTTGAAGTCTTTTCTCCTGGGATGTCCTCGTTTTGTTGTGATTGACAACTGTATTGCACTGAAGAAAGTTGCATTGCGGCTCAAGAAAAAGAGAAAGAAGAAAAACATTAAGACAAAAGTGGAAGAAATTTCAAAAACAGGGGAGTATTTACGAGTCAAACTACCACTGAATCCATCTGCTAGGGAATTTAAACCAGATATAAAATCTAAACCAGTGTCTGATTTATCTTCAGCAGCAGCTTCTGAGGCTGTGAAGCCCAAACATATAGCTGCGAATTTGCCCAAACCAACCTGTGAGGCTGTGAAGCCGAAACCAGTGTCTGATAGTTCTTCTAGATCAGTTTCTGAGGATGAGAAGCCCAAAGAGGTCTCTTCTGATTCTCCCAAACCAGTGTCCGAGGATGCAGGTCACAAGCGAGTATCCTCTCATTCTCCCAAACCAGCTTCTGAGGATGTGAAACCAACCTACTGGACTCAGCCCCATTTGGTCACAGGATACTGTACATATCTCCCCTTTCGGGGGTTTGGCATTACCCAGACACCACCAACATACATAAATGTGTTACCGAGTTTGCCCCAGTACACTAACATTTACACACCCCTGGCCAACGTTTCTTCTGAGTATCAGCTGCAAAGATCAGTGCCAGTGGCGCCATCTTTTATAGCCAGTGACAGACCAGGGGAAAGCGATGCTGTGTGTTTCGAGGGCCATCATCTGAATGCTGAGAGTGCCCCTGGTAACCCGATGGCCCCTAAAACACAGATCCCTCAGGACTCTTCGGAAGTATCAGTAAAGACACAGCGCAGCACAGATGGTGCTGATACAGCCTTCAGTGAGTCTAACAGATGTGATGGTCACTGTGGAAATGCTGCCGACAAGCAGGAAATAAGACCAGACACTACCAATGAAGTAACGAATACTGCACGTACACAAGTGGTTGCCATACAGGTAAGACTTAAATAGAAAAAAGTTATCTTAATACTGAAGTTAAATTTTCCTTCTTATCTTTCATTGCCATTATATTTACTAAAATTCTTTTTAACAATTGACTTTATAATGGTTATGAAATCTTTTGCCTGGAAATGTTTAAAAATATGAACCCTTTTGTAGGGCATGATGGGTAATGCAGAAATAATTTTTGGGTCTAGTAAATAATACACTTTCTTCCAACCAAGTTTTATACCAGCTGAGAAATAAGATAGAGGAATCAGCAGATGGAGCCAAAACATCACTTTAATAATTAATAATGGCACCATAAGGATGATGTTGTTTGTTTCCATAGCGCTTACATGTCCTAACGTTGAAGCATCCGCTCACCCGTCCAAGCATAGTAGTGCTGGACGCAGGAAGCCTCCTATCTTGGGGTGCTTGCCCCACAAGACTTGCTGCATGGAGAATTAAGGGAAATGTGCTTTTTGCACAGGCAGCCCAAAAAAGCAGAGTCTGGGCTATATGTGTGACCAGTTTCTCCTACCAAAACAGGAGAGGAGAATGGGGGAGTTAAAAAACCAAAATAAAACACAGGTGGAGAGATATGAGAGATGCAAATAAAAGTTCCTCACAAGCATAGACTAAATTGACATTCTCCTGTAGTTCACTCTATAGGGTATGAATTCATTAACCCTTTGTTGGATTATCCCCCTCCTCATTACATTTTTGTTTTCTAAGAAAGCTTTGAAAGAAGATGTTAAGGGGCACCATGGTGGCTCAGTCGGTTAAGCAGCTGCCTTCGGTTCAGGTCATGATCCCAGGGTCCTGGGATGGAGCCCCATGGCGGGCTCCCTGCTCAGCAGGGAGCCAACTTCTCTCTGTGCCCCTCCCCCTGCTCATGCTTTCTTATTTCTACTCATTCTCTCCTACTCTCACAGGCTCTCTCTTTCAAATAAATAAAATCTTAAAAAAGAACTTTAGAGTAATGAGCCAAATTCCTTTTTGATTTTACTAATTCTACATATAGCTCTTTTCTATTACAAGTATTTGTAGAAAGTGTACAACATTATTAAAATTGTCAAAAAAACTCTTAAAAAAATTGTGGGCATGTCTTAAAATGTCATTACATGATGGATTTATTTTACTAGAACAATTGAGATAAATTTAAGTGTTTGTTTTGCCCCAAAGGTGTCTTGGAATGTAACACATCAAGAAGTCAATACTGAGCCATATGATCCTTTTGAGGCAAAACATGTGAGTAAAAATGAATTATCATGACATTTCTCTTGTAAATTTTCATCTGCCTTTTATTCTTTTCTGTTTAAGAGACTGTTTAGAACAAGATCAGAAATAGGTATTTTAAATTATTTTTAATAGATAATTTTGTAATTTACCTTTAGGGAGATATTTTACAGATTGAGAAGGAGTACCAGGTTTTACAGGAGCAGCTTAAGGAGGCATGCGAAAATTATGAGCAGAGAAAACTCAAGGGCTCAGAAGAGACCAGGGATCTGGAAGAAAAGTTGAAAAGGAAGATAGAAGAAAACAAGGTAATCCTGTCTGAAACTTCTTTGTAGTAGCATGTGGCATGATCAAGAGCATTGTTGGCTGAACAGAGGATTTTTTTGTTAATGATGCCTATTTAAATTTCTCTATGACATATTAAAGTGGCAGTGTTTTTGCAGTGTTTCAGAACCTCTACGTGTTGCTATTTAAGAAAAGGGCTGTGAATCTGGGTTTTCATTTATTTATAGTTCAGTTTGTTTCATTAACTAAATCGGTTTTGTGGTGACTTAAGTTTTGAGTTAATCCTTGCTTATACTGAGAGGTGATATAGCATTAGTGGTTCATAGTGGAAGTCTTGGGGTCAGACCAACTAGGTTCGGATGAAGCCAGGTTCCATACTAGTCTCATCCGGGGCAAGTTATCTAACTTCCTTGTGCTTTCGTTTCTTATTTGAAAAATTTGGGTGATAATAGCTCCCATTTCTTGGGGTTAGATTAATACTTGTAAAGTTCTTAAAACTGCCTGGTGCATAATAGGGGACTCTGTAAGTATTGCCTGCTATTGTTACTACTATTCCTATTACTGTCTTCACCTTACAATTAAGGAAGTGTGAGAATAACACATGGAGCTTAGGCATATTAGATCTGTGAAACCACTTAGACCATATTGTTTGAGTCTACTGGTCTTGAGTTCCATTAGCTAAGATGGATTACAGTTATATGTAACTGGCTATTGGAGTAATACTAATTAGTGGCAAGGCCAGATTAAACTGGTAGGGAAATGGAATTATAGATATAAGGGAATCATAGTGTGTTCTTTTTTAAAACTGAGGTCTTTTGTGTAGATGTAACAAAGAGATGTTAGTTAATATAAGAAAGGAAGGATTTACACTTAATGTGGTAAGCAGTTTCTAACATAGAATTGCTGATCCACTATCTTGTACACCTGAAACGAATACAACATGTGTGTCAACTACACTTAAGTTAAAAACAAAAAAGGAAGAATTTGTTCCAGAAGTCTGGTCAGTAGCTGGGGTACCATATTAAAGAGAAGAAAGTTTGCTTAGGTAGCACCTTAATAAGAAAATTCATTTATTGAGATTTAAGTACAGAAAAGGGTCAGTTTGTAAAGGTAACTGTTATAACATTCCTATTATAATAGTTATAACATTCCTGTATAACTTGTTTTCACTTGGGATGGGACTGGGGAGATTTGAAGGATGGGAGGAATTAGAAGGAACCAGACTTTCTGATCAGTTGCCTGGTTAATGAGATCTTCCTAATTGGGAGAAGAGAAAATAAGCAAAAATAAAACCCTGCACAGTGACTGTAGAACACTAATAAGCTACCTGGGGGGCTTAACAAAATACAATACTTTTATAAACTTTCTATTACCTCAGTAAAATTCAGTTTTACTAAGTTTGTATAAGAATGCCTGTGGCCACCCGATGAAGTGAGGAGAGCAGATTTTCAGATTGCTGCTGAAGGTGGGCGTCTGATGAGTGAGGTTTCCTTCCCTCTGGCAGAGATTTGTCTAGCTTTATAAACTGCTGGTCTGACTGGGTGCTGTATCTGTGCGGTTTATCAAGGCATCTTCGTACACTTTCTACACTTGACCAAGAAATTCACAGTTCATCAGGTGCCCAGGAAGGAGGGCTGCTAAGGAGTCAACAGCTCTGACTGGGACTGGACTTCTGATTCGTTTTCTTTACCCTCACTGAGGCTCTGGGTCTGCTTTCAGGTGGTGGTTCTTAAGCATGTAGTCAGTCTGTTTTTAAAAAGAGCCATTATTTGGTCCCCAACTTTCAGGCCTATTAAGTTGTTAGACTTCCCATATAAGTTATGATATCAGGATAAGTTGCTCATCTGAGTTTTTAGGTGGTTGTCCACATAGGAGCCGATGAGATGGAGCTGTGGCCATTTCTTTATTAATCATGATTATGTTCCTAATTAGCTTGTGGAGGAATCTTTTATAAACATAAAAAGAAATTTTGGGCTTTTATTGATCTTTCCCTGGCCTTTGATTCTCTAGTCACTGAGGTTATCAGATAATACTTTTACTTGAAAATTGCTTGATACTACATACTGAATATATTAGATGCAACATTTCTTCACACTGTAGAGAGGAGATAGGCAAGCCCAGGCCTCAGTCAGGCTGCCTGGGTTGAACTCCAACATTACCATCTAATACCTTTGTGATCTTATTTTACTCAATCTCTTTGACCCTCAGTTTCCTCATTAGTAATACAGCCTCTACTTCATAGGTTTGTGAGACTCAAAGGGGTGGTTGGAAAAGGGTGGGGTTTTCCAGAGATACCAGTATAGTAGAGGGAAGAATTGTCCCACTTAACATCCACTCAGGCCCCTACTGAGAAAAACTGTTTACAAAGCAGTTGAAGAGTGCTTAGCTCATAAAAAGCACCAATAAAGTCTGAGCTAACTATTTTAAATAGCTAATGGGGTTTCATTATTATGAGCTAGGAAAGGCTTTCATAGATATTTAGGCCAGTTATCTATTCTGTCAGAGGAGAATACCTGTCTAAAGCCAAAGTTTCCTGTTGTTTTTAATGTACCTTTAACTTACAACTGACAGGTTGTAACTGATTGCAGAATTGGCTCGAGGCCATATGTTCTTTTAGTTTATTAAGATAAAATTCACCATTTTAACCATTATAAAGTCTGTAACTCAGTGGTTTTCAGTAGACTCACAACGTTGTATGACCATTACCACTGTCTTGTTCCAGAACCATTTCATAGCACCAAAAAGAAACCCTGTACCTATTTAGCAGTCATTCCTCATCTCCTCTAGGACGTGCATTCTCAAGGTGCTTTAATGAGATTTTCTTATAGCTAAGATAAGTATTTAAGTTCACTTCGGCTCTAGAAACACAGTCAAAATAATTTTGGCTAGAATAATTTATGGAGAAGAATTTTGGAACTTTGTCCTATTTTTATATTAAAACAGAATCTTGGGTCCCGCTTGCCAAAAATTTCTCAGCCCACATCTGTGTAGTGGTGGGGTTCTTCTATTCAGTCACAATCTTTGCCAGGTTCAGCTTTTTTTTAATCTAACGTTTATGGAGCTCATTATGTGTCATACTCAATTGTAAATTTTTTACATGAATTATTTGATTTCATTTCAAACAATCAGAGTATACTAGTGCTATAGTATAGTACACTAGTATTGTCTCCACTTTACTGTTAAGGAAATGGAGGCAGGATCAGCTAATGCAGCTTGTTCGAAGTCATGCCAGTACTGAGTGGCAGAATAGTTAGTGAGTGTCAGGCTCTAGGTCCCTTGCTTTTGTCTTCCCTTAAGACAAGGGGAGATGGAGAGGAGAAGGGAGTTGAGGGAAATTGGAAGGCGAGGTGAACCATGAGAGACTATGGACTCTGAAAAACAATCTGAGGGTTTTGAAGGGGCCGGGGGTGGGAGGTTGGGGGAGCCAGGTGGTGGGTATTGGAGAGGGCACGGATTGCATGGAGCACTGGGTGTGGTGCAAAAACAACGAATACTGTTACGCTGAAAAGAAATTTAAAAAAAGAGAGAGAGAATGTCAATTCCACAAGCAGTTGAAAAACATTTCTCAGCACTTCGTGAGCAGGATAGGTGCATCAGTGAATTGTTGCCATATAATAATGTGAGTAGCAACCACCTACAAAACCTCAGTGACATAGACCGTAAACATCAAGGGTGTGAGTCTGTGGGTTAGGTTGTCCCAGTTGGGCTCTGTTGTTCTTGGCTGTGCTTGCTCACATATGTGGGGTCACCATATTCTGTGTCCGCCTACATCAGAGAACAGGCCTGCACATTCTGTGAAAATTGTTTGATTTTTTTGCTAGTATGTTGTTGAGGATATTATCCAGTATTTCATTTGACAAAATATATTAGATGCCCCCCTCTAAAGAAGACATACAAATGGCCAGCAGACACATGAAATATGCTCAATATCACTCGGCATCAGGGAAATACAAATCAAAACCGCAATGAGATCCCACCTCACACCAGTCAGAATGGCTAAAATTAACAAGTCAGGAAACAACAGATGCTGGCGAGGATTCAGAGAAAGGGGAACCCTCTTACACTGTTGATGGGAATGCCAGCTGGTACAGCCACTCTGGAAAACAGCATGGAAAACAGTTCTTCAAAAAGTTAAAAAAATAGAGCTACCCTGTGACCCAGCAATTGCACCACTAGGTATTTATCCAAAGGATACAGATGTAGTGATTCGAAGGGGCACATGCACTCCAGTGTTCATAGCAGCAACGTCCACAATAGCCTAACTATGGAAAGAGCCCAGATGTCCATCAACAGAGGAATGGATAAAGAAGATGGGGGATATATATGCGTGTTCATATATATATGTGTGTGTTTATATATTTATAATGGAATATTCCTCAGCCATTAAAAAGAATGAAATCTTGCCATTTGCAACGACATGGATGGAGCCTAGAGGGTATTATGCTAAGTTAAGTAAGTTAGAGAAAGACATACCATATGACCTCACACATATGTGGAACTTAAAAAACCGAACAGATGAATATAGGAGAAGGGAAGGAAATAAAACAATGAGATCAGAGAGGTGGACAGACCATAAGAGATTCTTAAGTATAGAGGACAAACTGAGGGTTGCTGGAGGGGTGGGGGGTGGGGGGATGGGGTAACTGGGTGATGAGTTAATGCCTTAATAGGAGGGCACGTGATAGAATGAGCACGTATGCAACTGATGAATCACTAAATTCGATCTCTGAAACTGATACTACAGTATATGTTAACTAAGTTGAATTTAAATAAAGAATTGACAAAAAATAAGCCAAGCTCTGTGCTGGTCTTCTGGGACTTTTATGCAGCATCCTCTTTATGAGACCCTGAGAAGTCCTTTCTCTCTGCTTTTACTACCTGGGCTTCTCCGTGCAGCAGATTTGTTTTTACTTTGTGGCTGTAGCTCACTGTATTTCCTCTGGCTTTATCTGCCAGAAAGGTTTTAAGCTATTTCTAAAGAATGGCTAGGGCCTTATGCCACTCATTTTTGTTTTTAAGATTTTTTATTTACTTATTTACTTATTTTAAAGATAGGGAGAGTGCACATATGCAAGTGGCGGAAGGGACAGGGGGGAGGGAAAGAGAATCTTCAGCAGACTCCACACTTTGTGTGGAGCCTGACACAGGGCTGATCCCACAACCCAAGATAATGACCTGAACTGAAACCAAGAGTCAGCTGTCCAATCAACTGAACCACCCAGGTTCCCCATGCCATTCATTTTTATATTGTTCTCACTCCTAGGTTTATATTACCATTTTTATCTTTTTATTCTGTTTTCTTTACCATCTTAACAATCTTTCTATTGTGTCTTTTATTTTTTATTATTTTTTTTAATATTTTATTTTTTTATTTATTTGACAGACAGAGATCACAAGTAGGCAGAGAGGCAGGCAGAGAGAGAGAGAGGAGGAAGCAGGCTCCCCGCCGAGCAGAGAGCCCGATGTGGGGCTCGATCCCAGGACCCTGGGATCATGACCTGAGCCGAAGGCAGAGGCTTTAACCCACTGAGCCACCCAGGTGCCCCGTGTCTTTTATTTATTTTTTATTTTTTATTTTTTTCTTTTTTTATTTCACAGAGAGAGAGATCACAAGTAGGCAGAGAAGCAGGCAGACAGAGGAGGAAGCAGGCAGACAGAGGGGGAAGCCGGCTCCCGGCTGAGCAGAGAGCCAGACGTGGGGATCGATCCCAGGACCCTGAGATCATGACCTGAGCCGAAGGCAGAGGCTTAAACCACTGAGCCACCCAGGCGCCCCCTGTGTCTTTTATTTTTTAAAAAAGATTTTATTTATTTATTTGAGAGAGATCACCAGCAGCAGGGATGGGTAGAAGGAGAAGCAGACTCCCTGCTGAGCAGGGAGCCTGACGAAGGACTTGATTCCAGGACCCTGGGATCATGACCTGAACCAAAGGCAGATGCTTAACAAACTGGGCCACCCAGGTGCCCCTATTTTGTCTTTATAACTATATTTATTTAAACTATATATATATATATATATATATATACACACACACACACACACATTTATTTATTTATTTATTTAAACTTTATCTTGTGTGTGTGTGTGTATATACACACACACACACACACAGTCAAGGGTACCTCAGTTGTTTATTTTGGAACAAAGTTGAGGTTTAAGAAAAAGAGGTATGGAAACCAGATATTTTCTCATTGAGGAAAAAAGTCATCGGAAACCGTTTATGTCAATAAGCTGTGCATATAGAAGATGCAGTTGTGTATAGTCTGTTTTTTCTTTTCTTTCAGTGTTTCAAAGAAAAGGATTCAGATCTTTGTCTTTCATGTAGTCAGAGACAGTCTCTGACAGCATTGTGAGGCAGCTGTGTCGTTAAAGGGCGGTTAGTTCAGACAGCAGATGAACACATACAGCATCTTCTGTGGCTGAGCTGTGTGTGTGTGTGTGTGTGTGTGTGTGTAATATTTTGTGCCTTTTGATACTGAACTCCTTTTGGTACTTGTTGCCGAGTAGGTTCTTATGCCCCACTGTAACCTTTTGGTTACACATCATCTCCTGGCCAAGGGCCTAAATCTGAGGTGAACTCGTTGGAAGCTCAGCATTGGTGAGAAGCAAGGTCGGCTGGGTTACCAGCAGCAGGGCTTGCGTATGGACATTGGTCTTGGTAGTAGAATTGAACCAGGTGCAAGACAGGATTTTGTAAGTAGAGTAGACATGGTAGTCACCCCAGTGACAGTAATGATTTAGTGATTCACAGTGTAGCAGCAAGGAAAATGTGAGTAAACTGTCCCCATGCCAGAAGGAATGTCACTGAAATGTCAGCGAACCTCTGCTGCCTAAAAACAGTTGGCCTGTGCATCTCAAAGCCAATGAAATCAACCCTACCCCTTCGGTAGGACTTGGAAGTCTTGAAGGACCTGGACTGTTAGCAAGTCTGTCACCCAGGAACATCACAGACCTTGGTGTCTAAGGCTTAAGAGGGAGAAATATCCTTTCTCTAAGTCGGGGTTGTCTTTGGCTGGAAGACCATCACTTCCCACAGAGTCTGTGTAGGTTGGCCTCAGGTACACCATCCTCTTTGAGGGAGGAAGCCCCCAATTTCTGTATCCAAACCTATATCTTCAATAACCTGGTCACATTCTCAGCAGTTGTTGATATTAGTAGAATTTCAAACTGGAAAATAGTAAAATTTAAACTTGTTTCTTATAAACATTGCTCTGTTCCCTGATTCTCATATTATTAGAGATGTTAATATAGAGAATGTTTTACTTATAAATGACATGTATTTACAAGCATGTGCCCCACCTATACCGCAGCCAATATCAAATGGATGACATTTTGAAAAATGACATAAAACTTTGAGGGAATGTATAGGTTCAGAAGAAGTTTCAGAAAGCAGCACCTGCATAAGAAAGCTAACAAGGAAGGCTGGGTCTCAACATGGTGTTTTACCTAACCATCTGGGGAAGGGTAACTACTTCTGCTTCAAAATACAGGTTTTCACTTGTGTTTGTCACAGTGCCTGAAATTCTGGTGGTTATCTCAACCCAAATGCCCCTGTGACCGGCCAGAAACACCGCATGTTTATTCTAAAAAACGAACAGAAACTATTGGACTTGCCAAATGTATGCAGACTACGTTAGATTAGAGAGTCACTGAGCTGAAGAGTGAAGTGTGAACACTTCTAGGCAAGCTTAGGGGATTCTTCGGAATCCCTTAGTGTAGTCAGGTGCTCTGAATGCTGAGAGACATGAAGCGAGAAAGATATTTAAAGTATGCGCACTTGGAAGGTGGGCGTGCCCTGTCTCGGGGGCTTAAATGAGGGGTCAGGTGAAACTTGAAGGTGTTGTGGGAGAAGGGTCCTTGGAGGACGGAATGAATGCCAAAAGAGGGAAGCTACTGCAGACAGACATCAGTCTTTTCAAGCAGATTTCAGAGGAGATTCTGCACTTTCCTCTTTGCCTTCCCTGCACCACCTCTCTGTCTCCAGCACCCAGGGTTAAGACGGTCTTACACAGACTCTTCGTGGTCTGGACACTTGCCCTATTATTAACTCTATAGCCCTCCATGTATCTGGTTTACCATTGTAACTAGGAGCTTCCTGGAAGGAACTGGTGGACATTTGACTGACATTTCTAACATGGCTTTTCATGGGGAAATGCATTCTAAGTGACAACCAATCAAGTGTTCAGCAGACTTTTGGAACAGGGTGGGAGTTGCCCATGTTGGGAAAGGCAGTTTTGAGGAGCATAGCACACTGTGCTCATCTGTGCTAGAATCCAAGTGCCTGTAGTATAAAGAAATACGACCTAGAAGCATGTTGTTCCTTTATAACTCGTTATGTGGAAAACTGTTTGAATTCACTGAGTATTTTTATTCCTTTGACTTTTAGTCTCTGTCAGACACTTGTAAATTTCTGCTGTGTCCCATCAAAATGACTGCAGGGTCCGAATTACGGAGTTCTCACATATTTTATTGTTTATTCGTAGATTTATTTAAACATCCAAATCTAGGTTAACATCTTTTTTTCATGTCCTAGATTAGTACATCTTCTGTGCTCTCCTTTTTTGTTAAGGGGATTTTTAGCTATTCTTTGAAAGTAGAAACCTCTCTTTAATTCTGTCAACCTCTGCTTTATGTCTTCATTCCACTTAGACTCATGGTTTCTCATACGTCCTCTTCCTTTAAAGTTTCGCTTATTTCTTTTTATCATCCCTACTGTTACCACCATCATCCTTATTATCTCTCACTTGGGGTATTGCAGTGAGATTTTAAGAGATTTTACCTTCGGGGCACCTGGGTGGCTCAGTCTGTTAAGTGCCAGACTCATGATTTCGGCTCAGGTTATGATCTTGGGGTTATGGGATTGAGCCCATGTCTGGGCTCCATAATCAGCACTGAGTCTGGTTAAGATTCTTTTTTTCCCTCTCCCTGTGCTCCTCCCTCCACACATGTGCTGTCTCTCTGTCTCTTTCAAGTAAGTAAGTAAGTAAGTAAATAAATAAATAAATAAAATATTTTTTAAAAAAGATTTTACCTTCTTCTACCTGGAGTTCTTTTTTTTTTTTTTTTTTAAAGATTCTATTTATTTATTTGTCAGAGAGAGAGAGAGAGAGCGAGCACAGGCAGACAGAGTGGCAGGCAGAGGCAGAGGGAGAAGCAGGCTCCCCACAGAATAAGAAGCCCGATGTGGGACTCGATCCCAGGACGCCGGGATCATGACCTGAGCTGAAGGCAGCTGCTTAACCAACTGAGCCACCCAGGCGTCCCTCTACCTAGAGTTCTTAACATTAAGGGTTATAATTCATACTGAGCTGTGAAATCAGTTTAATAATGGTGACTGGCATTGTTTTTTGTAATTGAATAGAATAGAAATAACAGAAAGCATCTCAGTAAAGGCAGTTCTCTTTCAGTTGTGTGTGTGTACATACATACATAGGTTATATACACATGCTATGGATCATAATTAAAATATATTTGTTATTTTGGGTCACAGTCAAGAAGATGTGAAGGCCACATTTTGGTCTAATGCTTTCGTGGGCCTTCTTACCCAATCCTAATCCATCTCTGTCTTTCAGAGCTATTTTTCCAAAACCAGAATCTCATCTCACTGTCCTGCTTGAGACTTCACCAGCTCCCTGTGGTCTACAGGAAAAAGTCCACCCTCCTTACATGGCTTATAAGACCTTTAATAATTTGAACCCAAAGCATCTTGGGTACTGTTCTCCTTGCCCTGCCTTCCATATGTCTACCTTGTGTCCTAGCCACATAGTGCCTCTTGCTTTTTTTCAGACATGCTGTACTCTTTTATCCTCCTACCTGGCCATTCCCGCTGCTTGGAATCCACTCGCCACATGGCATCTCATTTTTTTTTTTTTTAAAGATTTATTTATTTTAGAGAGAGAGAGAGAGAGCCAGAAGGAGGAGGAGAGGGAGAGAAAAACTCAAGCAGACTCCCTACTGAGCACAGAGCCTGACCCGGCGCTTTATCTCATGACCCTGAGATCAGACCTGAGCTGAAACCAAGAGTCAGATGCTTAACTGACTGAGCCACTCAGGTGTCTTGGCATCTCATTTTTAAAGACAGAAATCAGAAATCACTGATTTTGAGAAGCCCTTCTTCAGTACCAGATAGTCTGTCATGCCTCTGTGCCTATATATTTGACAGCCTCCCCCAGCCTGACTGGGGAGAGTAAGTGAGGGCAGGTGAGGCCCAGGGCTGTGTGTGTTCTGCTAAACTGGAGTCCTTGATTAAGCGAGCACCACCACAGTTCTGGTCTTTGGGTGTTTATTTTTTTATTTTTTAAAGTAAATCTTCCTATTTAAGTACTTTTCTAAACATGTTTTTAGATCTCAAAGACAGAATTAGATTGGTTCCTTGAAGATCTGGAAAAGGAAATTAAAAAATGGCAACAGGAGAAAAAAGAAATCCAAGAAAGTCTGAAAGCACTAACGAAGAAAATGAGAAAGGTTTTAAATGCCAGTGAGACGTAAGTAATGACTGAAAGGCAATGATTTTTATTGCTTGGGGGAGGGGGTTGTTAACATTTTTCAGACTATGTCAGGTTAAGTACAAACTTAAATATTGTTTTCATCACATTTTTTAGAACATTCAGTGGGAAACTATTTTACCTAAAACGTTTCCTAAACTTACCCTGTTGTCAGATAAAATGGGACTATGAATCAGCAAAGAACTGACTTCCTTCTAGTTGGGACACCACCCCTTACTATGAACATTACCTTTGACCCATGTTTTCCTTATCTGTAAAGTGAGGGGCTTGGTCTAGATCTAACGCTCTTTCCTGCACTAGGATTCTGAGATGATTATTTATATTACTTTCATCTTGAATCTTTAGATTATTAAAATTTGGTCTTGTGGTATGAAGGATTTGGTAATGCATACAGGTAAGCAGTTGTCAGATGGGCCACGTTTGTTTTGAGATTCTCTGTGATCCATTCCTAATCCCTCTCCTCCCTAAAAAGTGATATGTCATATGATTCCTGACCTTAATTGTTACCTACCACCATGTAACAAAACACCCAAACCTGGTGGCTTAAATTAGCAGCCATTTTATTTGATCCGCATCTTGGAACTTGGGCTGAGTTCCACTGGGCTGTTACGCTGGTCTTGCCGATGGTTCCCCATGTGGCTGGGGGCTAGACTCAGCTGGGATGTCCTGGCCTCTTCTCTCCATTTAGTTTCAGGGTTGTTCCCTTTCCATGTGACTTTTATCTGTTGGTCTCTCCATGTGGCATGTGGTCTCCAGCATGGTAGACAGACTTCTTATGTGTACCAGGAGGCTTCAAGGATATAGGAGTGGAAGCTGCCGTGTCTTCTGAGGGTCTGGACTGTCAGAGCATCACTTCCACCACATTCTGTTGTTTAAAGCAAGTCGGCAGGTCTGCTCTACATTTACAGGGCATGAAGAATGGGAGGCATGGTTCACTTGGGGCCACACTGCCACACTCACCGTTCAGGACATTTGTACTTTTTCCATTAGCCGTGCCATATGATCAGACGACTTTTACTACGAGTCTTGCTGGCATTACATTTGGGCCATTTTTAGGTAGTCCTTAAGAGAATGATGACATATAAAACATTGCCAGTGGCACGTCATTTTGAGTATGCTCAGAGTAAAGTAGTTCCGTCAGAACGCATTTGTGGAAATGATACTGTCTGTAAAGCTCTTTACAGTATTTCCCTCCTCCCACCCCCACCGTTGTCACTTCCCATGGTTTCAGTTACCCTCAGGCACCCGCAGTCCAGAAGCTCAGACGATCCCCCTTCTGACATGTTGTCAGGGGGTCAGTAGTAGCCTAACACTGTGTCACACACCTTACCTCATCTCACCGCATAGGCATTTCATCATCTCACGTCATCACAAGAAGGGTGAGTACAGTGCAGTAAGATGTTTTGAGGAAGACCACATTCACATAACTTGCATTACAATATATTGTTATAACTGTTCTAAGTTATTATTATTCATTGTTGTTAATCTGTTACTGTGCCTGATTTACAACTTGAACTTTATCATAGATGTGTAGATATAGGAAGAAACATAGGTTCGGTACAGTCTGTGGTTTCATGCATCCATGGGGCGGTCTTGGAACCTGTCACTCCATGGATAAGGGGACTGCTATGCCTCTTAATATTTGAGCATGCTGGTAGTTAAGTTATTCAAAAATTCAGGATTATTTATATTTAATATATATTTTTGTATACTCAATTCAAGTTAATATCAAATTAGATAAAATAAATGAGGCTATTTAAAAAATATTTTCTGTACTATCATAAAAAGTAACTTTCTGTTGTGGAATAAGGTTTTATTGATTTTTTTTCACTTTATTAATTTTTTCTTATTTTTTTCTGTTTAAAGATAAGTTACAGACTTCTCTATGTGTATTGTTTTTTTTAAACTTTCCAGATGTTTTTTTATTTCCAGATAAATTTTTTATTTAGGTTTTAAAGTAAAATCTTAGAACCTTTTGGATCTCTTAGAGAAGTACAAAGGATATGAGAAATGATGGCTGTCCAGTATTGAGTACTTAGAGGAGGACGTATTTTACAAAAGAAGTGAAAATGACATTTAAATATTTAGGTTCTTAGAATTTTTAGCAAGTAGAGATGACGAAAAGTTGTGTGGGAGAGAATGAAAGAAAGGCAGAGTCCATCTTGTACAGGGTTTTGCTTTATTATTATTGTTATTATTTTTAAGATTTTATTTATTTGACAGAGAGATCACAAATAGGCAGAGAGGTAGGCAGAGAGAAGGGGTAAGCAGGTTCCCTGCTGAGCAGAGAGCCCGATGCGGGGCTCAGTCCCAGGACCCTGGGATCATGACCTGAGCCAAAGGCAGAGGCTTAATCCACTGAGCCACCCAGGCGTCCCCAGGGTTTTGCTTTAAAATCAAAGACTTATACACTTTGTTTTGTAGGGTTATCAGACTGGATGTATGTGTTAACTGGGCTTTAAGTTCTGTTTTAAAGACTAGAAGGCTATTTTCATTTTGAGTGAGAGCTGCTGGTTCTACCAATCATAATCAACAACACCTGCACTCTTCTGGGTCACATTGAACCCAATGGGGCTTTCCTTGCAGTGAACTGAGATAGGGTGGTCTACACTCAAACATATGACCCAGGGTGAAGAAAAGGTTTCTGCCCTCCAGGCATGAAAGGAAACCCACCTGAATTCTTTGCCTGTTTCTAAGATAGTAGAAATAAAATAAAAACGTGGAAATTTACAGAGAATTCAAAAAATGTTTGAATGGATATAGGTAGAATTTACTGTGTGGGATCGTGTCTTTAAAAATGTTTGAAAATTAAAACAAAAATAAAAAATAAAAATATTTGAAAATTAATTGAAATTTGGTGATTTTCTTTCATAGATGTACCCAGGAAAATGATGGAAAGGATAAGGAACATGAATTACTTCTGGATCAGTCCCTTGAAATCAGGCAAATTAAGCTTAAATTTGTTTTTACTGTCTTACTATACTTTTAATACCAGAGGCACCAGCACATTAGGCTTCTAAGTCTATTGTTGTAGCTTGTCTATTTTTTAAAAATAATTATGTGTTTCTGTTCTTGTTTTTATTTTATTCTTTAACATGTAAGTACATTTATTCTTTGAGTATTTTTATTTTATGATGTTCCTACTACTTTATTTCACATTGTCAGTTAAAAATCCTGAATTTATTATTGTTGACTACTCTTCTTTTGAATTCTGAAACTAAAACTGTGGTTTTTTTTTTGTTTTATTTTTTTTTGTTGTTTTTTTTTTAAGGCTACAATAGTTTTTAATGTTGATACTGTATAGAATCACTGTTTAACACTCTTTTTGGCCTGGGGTTGGAGATGGGAAGTAGGAAACACTACATTTTTATTTGCAATTATCTCTTTCTCAGATAAATTAGTTTTATATTTCATTTATATCAAATCATCTATTTTTTAAAATTTTTTTTATTTTTTTAATTTTTTTTAAATTTTATTTTTTATAAACATATATTTTTATCCCCAGGGGTACAGGTCTGTGAATCGCCAGGTTTACACATTTCACAGCACTCACCATAGCACATACCCAACCCCAGTGTCCATAACCCCACCCCCCCCTCTCCCAACCCCCCTTCCGCCATCAACCTAAAACTGTGTTTTTTAAAACCTTTCTTTCGTGTTACTTAAAATAATAATCTTAACTTTGCTGTGGTAGTTTGTTGCTCTACAATGATAAGTTTATTTAAGATTTTTATTATGAACCTATAAAATGTTTTCCTTTTAATCTTCATTAATGGAAATAATGTGTTTACATACTGGTAGCCAGTGTATCCAGTAGTTAAGCAGTTGTGTTCGCATTTCTTGTTGAATATTATTTCACGTATACATTTCCATTCACGTCATGATTCTTGGCCTCTCTTTTTAACTCTTATCAACATATTGCCATGAATAACTTTGTACAGATCACTTTTTTCCTTTGAGTTATTTCCTTGTAATGTGTGTCAAAACAGAATTTCTGACAGAAAGGATGAGGGAATGTTCTGTAAAGCTTATTGATATAGTCAGATTGCACTCCACCTGTCCTCATAAAAAGGACGAACCGGTTTCTCAACATTTCCACCAAACACTCAATTTTATATGTTCCTTTGATCATTTGTGAAGTGCATAAAGGACATATGAGTCTGAGTATTCAGTAGTCAGATACTAGGCAAGAAGGTACTTTAGAGGATGTTATGTAAGTCTGTCTGTGACATGATTCAAAGCTAGGCCTTTGGTTATCTCACTGGTTTGGTTTGGTTTTGTTTTCAAGAAGTTTTTTCCTTAATATTTGCAGTAATACATTTACAAATGAGAAAATGAAAGTAGAAGAATGTATAAAGAAAGGGAAGGAGAATTATGAAGAGAGTCTTCAAAGAGCTGTGGCTGCAGAGGTGAGTCTAAGACACTTGGTGATGGGCAGATACGGCAACGTATGTTTACTTTCTGTTCAATTACATATGAGTCATAACGGTATTGCCAAAAGATATGGAGTCCAGGGGATATCCTGTCACCCATAATCCTACCTCCCAGAAATAGCTACTTTTTCCTTGCCTATCACATTTTAATTTTTTTTTACCTTTAAGCTTACGTTGTGTTATATAGCTATACTCACGGTGTACACCAAATTTTGCAATCTGCTTAACTATTATTGTAGTTCAGTCCTTTTCCGTGCTATACACTTAGAATGGCTTTATCATATGTAATTAAGTGATACACCATGAAGTAGCCAACCATAAAACATACTTGCCAGTACTATTAATATACTCTCAAAAAGAAAGAATACGCTTTTTCCCCCAGAAGAACATATACCAATGTCAGTGTACTGTTTGAGACACTGCTAAGACAAAAACCAAAATAATGACCTCTGGCTTTATTTTATTTAGTTCCCAAAATATGGCTGTCTTTGTTTTTCCAATTGAGAAGTAATGTTCTTGGTTGGTGTATATATCTGTGATTATTCTGGGAAATTAAAAAAAAAAAGCTTAGCTTACATAGTCTGCAGATGCACTTTTGATTAAATATCGGCTGTGCAGTTGCTTCTAAGGATAAGAGGGGGGAAGAAAGCCAAAGTACATATATTTTTGGGTCCTGTGCCCACATCTGTATTCATAAGCTTCTTCAGGTCCCACTTACCACCATTTGGCCAGCCCGTCTGCCTCGTGGGTCCGGGACTGACACCTGCATTAAAACAAAGCACTTCTGTATTTCTGTAGTGACTTAACAGAAATGGCCAGTAGGCTTATTGGGAAGCTAAAGAGTCTAAAGTTTTAAAAACCTGCCCCAAAGGCTTTTGAAGTTCATAATGAGAGCAACTTCTCGGAGGCCTTTGAATTTGAGAGGGTGCAGCCGTGGGGTTATTCTGCATGCCCCTGGCCCTCCGCTCTCCAGGAACAGGACCATAGATAATGTACATCAGGTGTATCCATGCAGGTTGCCTGGCTCCGTGCTCACCCATGGCTAAAGCAGTAAGCCATGTGGAAAGTTCCATATCTGAGAAAATGTATCATTGAAGGTAAAATAATTTTACTGTCATTATGCTACTCTGTATTCAAATCCAGTTTTGTTTAATTCCTATTCACTTGTGTGAAATTATGACATAATCCAGGTTCTAGTGATTCTGTCATCATCTGTCATTTAAGAAGAAACTTGAAAGTAGTTCAGAATGTTTAGGTTTTAACAACCTAAAATAGTTTGTTTCACTATCTTAAAATACTTAAACACTCTCTAATCTAATGTTAGGTATCTGTGCTTGAGAACTGGAAGGACACGGATGTGTACAAATTACAGATCCTGGAATCACAGGCAGAAGGGTATCTTAAGAGCCTGAAGCTTCTGGGCAGGTACTGTGTGGTATCACAGATGTTCGTTCTGGCATGTCATCTAGTAAATCCAGGTTAGAGCTGATTTGAGAAAAAAAATGTTTATATTAGGACCTTTTTTTTTTTTTTTTTTTTTTAATGAGGGCTGGGCATGGAGGCCAAGAAGGGGCTTGAACTCATCACCCTGAGATTAAGACCTGAGCCCAAATCGGATGCTTAACTGATTGAGCCACCCAGGCACCTCAAGACCATTTTATTTTACTTTTTTTTAAAAGATTTTATTTATTTATTTGACAGAGATCACAAGTAGGCCAAGAGGCAGGCAGAGAGAGAGGAAGGGAAGCAGGCTTCCTGCTGAGCAGAGAGCCCGATGCGAGGCTCGATCCCAGGAACCTAGGATTGTGACCTGAGCCGAAGGCAGAGGCTTTAACCCACTGAGCCACCCAGGCACCCCAAGACTGTTTTAATAGTTATATAGTCAATACATGTTCAATTGTAGAAATATCAAAATATACAAACAAAACTGATAAAGATTATCCATAATTCTAAATTGATGTGTAACTAGTTAGTATTTTGGAATAAATCATAATCATTAAATGTTAGAAAAAAAATAAAATTTATGGGTTTTTTCCACCAAGTAATATATAGGAAACTTACTTTCATATCAATAATTACATTTCTCTAACCTAATTTTGTGAAGTTGGATAGTGTTCTAGCATACAAATGTGTTGTGATTTATTAAACAACACTGTGATGGTATAGTCAGGTTATTTGCACATTCTATTAATAAAAGCTGCACTTGAGTGAGTTTCCTTGTAGCTAAATTTTTAAGCACATCATTAATCATTTCCATGCAATAAATTTCTGGAATGATCACATTTTCAAACTTTTTAAAAAATTACTTTCTATAAGAATAGTCACTTAACAGTTTTAGTGGTAGACTGAGAATAGAATGTCACTTCCAAAGATACTCACCTGTGGTCCTTTTTTCAACTCTCTGTAATCTGTTTTTTTTTTTTTTTTTTTTAAGATTTTATTTATTTATTTGACAGACAGAGATCACAAATGGGCAGAGAGGCAGGCAGAGAGAGAGGAAGGAAAGCAGGCTCCCCGCCAAGAAGAGAGCCCGTTTCGGGACTCGATCCCAGGACGCTGAGATCATGACCTGAGTTGAAGGCAGGGGCTTTAATCCACTGAGCCACCCAGGTGCCCTCAAGTCTCTAATCTTTACTTGTTTTTGTTTAACTTTGTTTTTGGAATAAGGTTTACCTGGGAGTTCTAAAGGGTCTTCTTCAGTCTAGCCTCAGCACTTTCTGTGTGGATTTTCACACAAGGGATTACTTTTCATCTGGTCTCTTTATCATATTCCACAGTCAGGTTTTTCATCCTTCTCTATGCTTTTTACTTTATACTTCAACTCTCAGTGTTGACCCTCTGTGGGTCATGGAAAAATTTCTAACAGTTCTTATTTCTTGATTTTTCAAGATAGAGTTTTTTCACATGAGAAAACGTTTCTAATGAGAGAAAACTAATATGCTGATTCGAATGACAAGACTGGTACAGCTGAAGTGGAGACCAGTGGTGCCCAAAGGCTGGTGTTTCATCTGGTCATGGGCTACATGTTATGGCAACTCTGGAAACGGAGCTCTCAGCCCTTCCATCTGGGAGTGTCAACTTCCTCATGAAGCACCACAGTACATGTAGCTTCTTTCTTAGGGATTTTGTATGAACTCTTTCATTCCACCAATGGAAAGTGAAAGAGAAAAGACGTAAAAGGAATGTTCTGGTTTTTCCTTAAGATATATAATGAGAACTGACACAACCATGGATTGATAATGTTATTGATTTCCCAGTTAGGAATGGAAAGCTTGTTTGTCACTTTTAGTAAAGGTGCTGAGGTATAAACTTACCGTCTGTTGGGCCTCACCCTTTATTTTACCATAAGGTGAGGGTGATGTTTTATTGAAATGTTTAAGTGTTCCAGGTTGCCCTTTTATTTTTTTTAATGTAAAAACAGCCTTTGATGTTAAACACAAAGATGTTAAATGAAAAATGGTCAGATCTTCAAATCTAGGGCAAGAAATTAAAATTCAGGAGAATATGCTGTCTGCCCACCAGTTCGGGAAGTTTGGTTGATCAGTAATTAAGATTTCCTCAAGTGTTTCTACTGGTGAGTCTGCAAGATACATAATTCTTTAAAAATAGTTTTCTATGTGGGGCACCTGGGTGGCTCAGTCTGTTAAGCATCTGACTCTTGATTTCCGGTCAGGTCATGATCTCAGGGTTGAGAGATGGAACCCCACATTGGGTTCCATACTCAGTGGGGAGTCTGCTTGAAGATTTTATCCCTCTGCCCCTCCCCCAACACGTGAGCACTCTCGTGGACCCTCTAAAATAAATAAATCTTTAAGAAAATAGTTTTGCATGTGTGATCATGTTAAATATATCTTTCTGGGGGGCCTGGGTGGCTCAATTGGTTAAGTGCCAGTCTTCTGCTCAGATCATAATTTCCTCGTCCTGGGATCGGGCCCCATGTCAGGCTCCTTGCTCAGCAAGGTGCCTACTTCTCCCTCTCCCTCTGCCTGCCGCTTCCCCTGCTTGTGCTTGCTGTCTCTCTCTCTCTGTGTCAAATAAAATCTTTAAGAAAATAATGTATATGTAGTCTTTCTCATGTTTACATGTTTTCATGTGCACTTTAGTGTTTTTAACTTTTAAAAACATTTCTGAAGTAGACAGTAAGCAATTTCATGTTTTTCTGCTGTTTCAGTGATTCTGCAACTTACCCTGATATGGAGTCTGATGTCCATTCATGGGAATCGTTTCTTTCTAAGGTTAGAAAAGAAACTGAGAAAGCAAAGGTAAATTATAAAATATTTTGTAATTCTTTCAAAACCTATATGATGATTATAGTTCTCAGGAGATAGGTTAGTGTCACTGAAACTCTTTTTTGAACTGTTAAAGGCAATATGTATTTTTTTTGTTGTAATTATTAAAAGTTTTTCCTGAAAGTAATGCTGTTTTCTTAATTATCTGTCTTAAACTCTGCCTGTAATTGAGAATATTAGAGAAGTTATATTTGATAAGGCTGTAGAGCATTCCGATTAATATCTAATTTTGAACTTCTTTCAAGAAATAATTGTTCTGATACTTTGCCTGTCCGTTATATTTCCTGGAAGACTGTTGACCATTTGTAAATATATAGTAAGAAAAAAGTATTAATTCACAATGCTGATTTTCCCTGGAAATTTATTAGACGAGCCTAATACTTTCCCTTCTACCTACAGTCTCAGTATGAAGAACAAATTCAGGCAGTTAAAAATGGCTCTCGGCTCAGTGAACTTCCTAAAGTGGAGATTCCCGAGCTTTCATTTCCTATCTGCAGCACAGTAAGTCTGTCACACCTTCTTTTTTTCTTACTTTTTTCTTTTTGTGTGTGTGAAGAAAAGAAAACAGAACAGTAAACCACAGTTTCTTTCTTATTTGGCCAGACACGATGTTTGTTGTTTGTATTTCTAGGAGTGGGGATGAAATGGATTAATAAGTTGCCTTAGTGCTTTCATTATTGGTGCTGCTGGTTAACCCTTTAGGTTTTATAATAAACGTTCTTACGTAAATGGAAGATGAGTCTTCCTACGTGAGTGTCTGAGGACAGGACTATAGTAAACACAGGGCTGGTACCTCTGCTTTCTTCTCTGGATACTGGTGTATGTGTTTCCTGCGTGTGAATGAGTAATCCCAAGAGGATCAGGTGCCTGTGATTTAGACCAACTCTGTCTACAGATATAGTCTTATTCCTAGATACTGTGGGCATAGGACCAAAATTAAGATTTGTTTTTTCATCAAATATAGACAAAAAAGTGCTATACCTGAGACATACAAAGGTTTTGTTGGTCTGATCTGTCATATTTTACTGCTAATTTAAGGTATTTGCTGAATCTTTTGAATAATAGTGATTGCTGAACCTGGCTCTGTATTTTAAAATATGCAGCACAGTAAAGGAAAACTATTTCTGTATTGTGGACTTTAAAATATGGCTACACTGAGTATCACTTTATTGTATTCTCGAGTACATATGGGCACAGAGCAGATGCTCAGCCAATATCAAATTGAAAAGAATTAAGACCAAAGGAGATCTGACTGTAAGAATTTAAAGAGGGACTCTATTCGAGAGTTGATTAGAGGTAGGTTTCAGAATATTTGGGGACATTAAAATCTTCTGGTTGTGAAATAGTCTGCTGTAAGGAGACCAGGTTCCTTACGTCCTGATTAGCACCGTCCGGCCACTAGCAGACCTTCGGGCTGTTCCCCAGCCTGGAGCACCAGCCTCACCCTCCACCTTCGGCCTCTTCCTAAAAGCCCAGTCAAGGCTGCCCACATCTGTGCCTCACCCTGTGACCCTTCTGTCATGTGCGTTAAGTCTCCTTAACATAGGTGACTACACTCGGGAGCTTGATCTTGAAAGTCTCATTCTAGCCAGTACCTTGCATACTAAGCATGCAGGCTTATTGTGGTTTCCCCTGCCAGAAAATGTTTGGGTGCCTGAGTGGCTCAGTTGGTTGATTGTCTGCCTTTCGCTCGGACCGTGATCCCAGAGTCCTGGGATCGAGCCCTGGATGGGGCTCCCTGCTCTGTGGAAAGCCTGCTTCTCCCTTTCCCTCTGCCTGCCGCCCCTCCTGCTCGTGCTCTCTTTCTCTAATAAATAAATAAAATCTTTAAAAATAAAAAAAATTTGGAGCACCTTGGTGGCTCAGATGGTTAAGCATCTGCTTTCAGCTCAGGTCATGATCTCCAGGTCCTGAGATGGAGTCCCACATCGGGCTCCCGGCTCAGTGGGGAGTCACCTTCTCCCTCTCCCTCTGCCTTTCCCCCTGCTTATGCTCTCTCTGTCTCTCAAATGAATAAATAAAATCTTTTAAAAATTTTAAAATAAAATAAACATAAAAAGTTTGTGTTCCTCCTGCTTGTGCTTTCTCTCTCAAATAAATAAATAAAATCTTTTAAATAAATAAATAAATAAATAAAACATTAAAAAGTTTGGCCACCTTGGGGCGCCTGGGTGGCTCAGTGGGTTAAAGCCTCTGTCTTTAGCTCAGGTCATGGTCCCCGGGTCCTCCACTCAGCAGCTTCCCCCTCCCTCTCTGCCTGCCTCTCTGCCTACTTGTGATCTCTGTCTGTCAAATAAATAGGTAAAATCTTAAAAAAAAAAAAAAAAAAAAAGTTTGGTCACCTTGAACTGAGTAATATACTCTGTTGAGATCCATTTTCTTCCCTCCATAGAAAAACATTTTTCTCTCTGTTGAACTGAGTAAGATAGTAGAGTTTGATGTAGAATTGAAGATCACTTATTTATGTTTCTCAGTTCTTTTTTTTTTTTTTTTTAGATTTATTTGAGAGAGAGTTTGGCGGGGAGGGACAGAGGGAGAATCGCAGGCAGACTCTGTGCTGAATGCAGAGCCTGAGGCAGGCCTCTGTCTCACAACCCTGAGGGGTTGGTTGTGAGGGGTTCATGACCTGAACCAAAACCAAGAGTCAGATGCTCAACTGACTGTGCCACCCAGACCCCCCTTTTTATTTTATTTTATTTTTTTTTATTTTTTTTTTATTTTAGAGAGTATGTGTTTCTAAGTTTTTAGTGGCAGACATGGAAGGGAAAAAAAATGTGAGATCTCAGTAGAATGTTTGCTATTAATTTTTAGTTGTAGCTTATATAATTTTATAAATACACAAAAGAATTTTATTTTTTTTAAAGATTTTATTTATTTATTTGACAGAGAGCTCACAAGTAGGCAGCAAGGCAGGCAGATAGAGAGGGCGAAGCGGGCTCCCTGCTGAGCAGAGAGCCCAATGTGGGGCTCGATCCCAGGACCCTGAGATCATGACCTGAGCTGAAGACAGAGGCTTTAACCCACTGAGCCACCCAGGTGCCCCCACAAAAGAATTTTAATATCTAAGCCTTGGGAACTCTTAGGGTTCTAGGAACTTAAGTAATAAGTGTCCCTAAAAACCATTAGCTTTGTGTGTCGTTTCTCCCCCATTCATTCATTGGGTATTTAGTGGTGATCAAGATTAGATGTGGTCTGTTCCCTCAAAGGGCATATGGGTTTGGGAAAAGAGAGTCATTAAGCCCATAATTATAAGTAAAGTGTGCCAGGGTTTTGCATAGGAGCAGAAAAATGCTTTAGCAGCATAAATTAGAAGGCATTAAACCTAACCTAGAAGTCTGGGCCTCAGCAGAAGATTCCCTGTTGGAGGTCTCGGTGAGTCAGAGATCTGGAATAGGAATTAACTAACCAGTCAAAAGGAAGACATGGGTGTGTGTTTGAGAAAGGGTGGATGGTGTGATATTTGGAGGGTCAGAGTGTTTCAAATGGAAGAAACAGCATATTTGGAGGCTAGAAAAACAGAGAATACTTCTTTCATGGATGTAAAAGAAGTTCAGTGTGACAGAGGAGGGCTTTGGTGAGAAAAATCATGAAAGTACCCAGGGGCCAGAACGAAGGGAACCTTACTCTGTAAGGTGTGTTTAGCAATTTGACTTTTCCTGAGGTCACTAAGAAGCCAATATAGGTTTCAAGTAAGGAGATGCTATCAGCTTGCCCACAATGTAGAGAAGTGGGAGAGGGGCTCACTGTCAGCAGCTGTGTCCTGGTTTAGAGAGTGGGGGTCGGGCTGGAGGGAGAGAGCAGGTTTGAGAGGTCTTTAGGATGAACAGTGGAAAGAACTATACTGCCTGTGAGATGGGATGGGAGGGGCATGGTGTGTGTATTTGGGGGAGTTAAGACAAATCTGGTATTCTGTCCATGAGGGGGACACCCAAGGAAGAGCAGGGCTGGAGCCTGATTTTGAAGACACTGAGTTTAAATGGCCTTGGATTTGCCTAAGAGGAAGTTTGGATTTGTAGGTTTGGATCTGAGGAACACATTCAAGACTAGAATTTTTAAAAAGTGGGCATTATCAGTACCAAGCACATAGTCACTGAGGCATGAAAGAATGTGAAATGTCCTGGGGAAAAAAGTGAATCTCCACCCCAGCAGCGTCCTAAGGAACATCCACATTAAGGCACAGACAAGCATTAAGAACTGCAGGGAGAGGGGCGCCTGGGTGGCTCAGTCGGTTAAGCATCTGCCTTTGGGTCAGGTCGTGATCCCAGGGTCCCGGGATCGAGCCCTGCATGGGGCTTCCTGCTCAGCGGGAAGCCTGCTTCTCCCTCTCCCAGTCTCACAGCTTGTGTTCCCTCTCTCACTGTGTCTCTCTCTGTCAAATAAATAAATAAAATCTTTTAAAAAAAGAAAGAAAGAACTGCAGGGAGAGCCTGGGAAGGGGTTGCAGAGAGGTGGGCGGGAGGCCAGCAGTGTGGAGCCCAGTAGAGCTCATTTTAAAGTGAAGATGAACAGCAGTTTTCTAAAACCAAAACTGTTTAGTTTATTGTATTCAAGTTTCCTGTGCACTTGAGCACCCAAGTTTTATTACAGTCATGCTAAATCGTCAGTCTTGTGCACGGATGTTTCTCTTAGTGATCCAAGGACTATGGTATATTCTTCCCAGATTCTTCCTGAGGGGCTTCCTGAGTCTTCAGGCCATGAAGATCATGGAACCTCCACTTCTTCAAGTCATGGGCCTGGAAACCAAACAGCAGTTCCTGAGGAGTCAAGTCTGGTCTCTGCCAGTGATGGCCCAGCGGGTGCTTCCTCCCCACCATTAACAGGATCGCTCTGCCATCAGCCCGAAGTCACCCAGCTGCCAGAGTACAAGAGCATGGGCCAGGAAACTCCACCAAAACAGAGGCTTGTGGCTGATCAGAAACTACCTGTTCTTCCAGGACGTGCTACCCGCTCAAGCCAGTCTCCAAAAAAGCCATTCAATAGTATTATTGAGCACCTGTCTGTGGTATTCCCATGTTACAACAGGTATGGATATAAAGTGTCTGTGACTCTGTTGAATACTTCATTGAACTGAGGTTTCCTGATCAGATAACATTAAGGCCAGTTAGGAGCTAAAGTGGAAACAACTCAATAGTTGTTTTACGCAGAAAAGATAGGTGCTGCATTTTTTTCTTATGTTTTGTAAACATAGAGGTGAGCATTTTAAACCAACTTTTTGATGTGTGGATCTAGACTGAAAACACTGAATCCTGGTTACTCGACACTCATCAGAACCTAGGGTAATTTGCTGATATTTTGATGAGGTCAGTAACATGCTCCAGTCCTAGCATGCAGTCCCTAAATGAAAAACAAAACTGCAAAGCACTAGTTTCGTATCATTTGGGGGAGGAAATACCACCTAGCAAGGAAGGCAGCAACAACTTAACACCTTGCTAGTACCTCTGATTTGTTAGAGGTGTGATGTTGGGAGGACTAGGTGTGATTTGATAGTGAATCAGGCCTGTGGGTGTGTTACACAGGGTCCTGGAGGGTGGAGATTTCTGCTTTATCTAAGCCAGTGAGTGTTTGCACCACAACCCCTGGCCTCAGTCTCCAGGTTGATATGAGGGAGCAGAAGTGCTCCCTGCCTCAGCCAAGGAGAGAAGCACTGAAGGCAGTGTCTCAAGGATACAGCTAGGAAGAGGGGAATCCACATCCCAGAATGACCCTCTGTACTCTGTCCCATGTGATTTTCTTTGATACAGTATTAGTTGCAAGTTTTAAAATTACCCTTTTGAAACAAAGTAGTGGTTAAATTATGATTGGCTAGAATTAATGTCTGGCATCTGTTGGTGGAGCCCTGCTTATTTGAAAATAAGTATATGTCCATGGGCATATCTACCCTAAGTTTGAGAAATATTGTAAGTTCTCTCAATAGCAGTTCCCATGCCAGTTGTAAAAAATGCTCATTATAGGGGCGCCTGGGTGGCTCAGTGGGTTAAAACCTCTGCCTTCAGCTCAGGTCATGATCTCAGGGTCCTGGGATCGAGCCCTGCATCAGGCTC